>NC_053497.1:61657056-61957056 GCF_905171775.1 Rana temporaria
AACCTATTTAGAAAAAAAAAAAAAACCTTTACAACCCCTTTAAACCCTCAGTCACACTCAAACAAATACTGTCTCAATTTTATTTTGAAATCATTTTCTGGAAGAGAAAGACCTCAATGTTGATGTATATGATCATTTATTTAACATATTACAGTTTTCTGATAAGTTTGGGTTCTCAAAATAAAACCTATAATGAAAAAACATTCATCTTCCAGTGGATTTAGTGAAACAGTGGTCGCCTACACAGCAGGGAGTGTGCCACCTGCCCCACTGCCACCAAGACTCAGACAAGCGGGTATCACTTGGCTTTGTTTAGAATGGAGTCAACCCAGTGAGATGACCTCAGATGAGACACTAACGTATATCCTCGAAATGGAAGAGGAGGGGTCGGTACGTAATCTTGTAAACATTTTGATTTCTTCTAGCTTAGAATTTAACAGCTGCTCATTAATGAGTTTGTCGCCTAAAAGAAACTGCCATCATTTTCTATTGATATTATATTGGTCAGCTGGTGGGGGGTATTTATAATTAAGTCAATAATTTTTTAGGAAACTATTCTAAACTAAAATCTAAGAGCTGAAATTTAGACGTGTATTTTCTTTCTTTCAGGGTTATGGCTTTAAACCTAGACAAAACAGTGAAGATCTTATATGCACTTTAAAAAATCTGAGAAGAAATACTTTATTTAAGTTTAGGGTAAGTTATTACCTCATTTTGATGATACAGAATCCTTAATCTTCATTTTAATGGTTTTTATGTTTGAAATCAGAACTTTGTGTTGTCCTCAAAGCTGGTCTGATTCCCTTTTGTGTTGCTGGTTTAAAAATTTAAGGGTTCTAGTTGTTGCCCTTAACACCAACAGTTTTTATTTTCCATTCTCTTTAACATGTTTACTTGGTGTTCTCCTCTTTGCATTGCCTTCCTATTTAACTTAAAAAAATGTAGGCTTTGTGTAAACTGCACTACTTTAGATCAGTTTAGATGTACCAACCAACAGTGGGTGCCAGAAAAGTTTTGAGATTCATTTACTCTCCAGTTCACAACCACTTGTAAGCATGCTATACACATCAGCGTTTGATATAACTTTATTGTTCAATGCAATTCTTACACTCCATTGGATTCTCCCCAACACAGGGTTTAAATGTAGGGCTCTTTACCTTTTTAAAGGAGTTGTAAAGGCATTAGGTTTTTGATCTTAAAGTGGTAGTAAACTCTGTGCTACCACTTTTACCTACAGGTAAGCCTATAATAAGGCTTACCTGTAGGTAAAAAGAATATCTCCTAAACCTGTACAGTTTAGGAGATATTCCCCTTGCAATGTGCCGCTGACTGCAGCGGCGCATGCACAGCGGGGATCCTCGGCTAAAGGCCCAGCAGCCGCCGGACCTTGCCCGAAAGACGTCTCCCGCGCGCATGCACGGGAGTGACGACATCGCCGCTCCAGCCAATCACAGCGCTGGAGCAGCGATACCCGGAAGACACGAAGAGGCAAGATGACATCTCCCTCGGCGTGGACCAGGTAAGTTCCCCACGCCTCGTTCCAAGGTAAGTATTTCATAATAAGCTAGTATGTGGTGCATACTAGCTCATTATGCCTTTTGCCTTTCAGGTAGGTAAAAAAAAAAAAAAAACTGCTGCGGGTCTACTACCGCTTTAATGCATTCTATGCATTAAGATCTTAAACCTTCTTTGTATAGCAGCACCACCTAATTACCTACCCCCTACCTCTCAGCCATCCAGGATACTTCTGATTGTCTGAGATAGAGCAGCGACACCATTGGCTCTGGTGTCTGTCGATCAAAATCAGTCAGCCAATAAGGGGATAGAGGGACAGGGTCTGTTTGGGGCTTCGTGTCTGGATACACAGTGCTCTAACTCAGGTTGGATGGCCCCTGTAGCAAGTGGCTGGCTGAGGGGCATTTAAAGAAGGGAGGGTCAGCAAAGAGGGACCCGAGAAGAGGAGGGTCCGGGCTGCTCTGTGCAAAACCAACTGCACAGGAGAGGCAAGTATATGTTTGTAAAGGCTCTTTAAAAAAAATAAAAATAAAAAAAAAATAATAAATAACAATCACTTTTTGCCCTAAACACAGGGTTTAAAGCATTAAAGAAGGACTCCCGGAAAAGTCCCCCCATGCAGTGCGGCAATGCTCGCACTGCATGAGTTAACTATTTGTTTTTGCCTAGGGGTGAGGAGAGCCGAGATATTCTTATCCAATCTGGCGTTCCGGTCCCCTCCGCACCTAACCTCCACCACCCCACCCCCCCACTTCTTGTTGTCAGACTGTTCCTGGTGTCATCACGCCCATAGTCCGCCTCTGGATGTGAGGACAGCGGGAACAGTCCACTGCTAGACATGGGGGGAGTGCTGTTTTCCAGAGGATTGAAGGATCGGGCAAGTATAGCCTTTTGGTGCGCACCTGGACAAAACGAACAGTTAACCTATGCATTGTGGGCATGGGCAAAAGTTCTGCTTTAAATGCTGATATGTGGGAGTGTATGGCTTGCTTCTGTACCTGTTTCCCAAAGTTTCCAACTGTAAAGCAACAGTATAGTTTTCCATAGATGTATCCTTAAAAAAAAAAACTTTTAAAAGCAAAAGTCAAGTCACTGTGCCTAGGCCTCAGAAGAGCATCTTAAGGAAATGTTAGGACAGAGAATGGTGATTCAGTGATCACCCACTGGAACTGTTGTAATACTGTATGTATATATAAATGTTTTTGTGTCTTGCAGGTATTTGCGGTAAACAGCGAAGGCAAAAGTAGTCCTAGCGATGTAGTAGAATATACCACGTCTCCTGATAAGCCAGGTCCTCCATGCAAACCAAATACAAAGGGAAAGATCCATGCACACAGTATCAAAGTTATATGGGGTAAGTCAATTCTGGTGCTTGCATGTGTAAGGCAAAGCAACATGCACACTTTAAAGATAGCTTCCTGTAGCGGTTTATACTTTCCTTTGCACCCCTGCCACTATGAACGTATGAGCAAGAAGTGATTTGACACCGACACAAGACTCTTTCCCTGTCCCTATGTGAGAATGCTGGATGCCTAATCATGGTCAATTTCAAGCACCAGTACTGTCCCTTGGGAAGTAGGGGAGGGAGTCAGACACCTGCTTACCCAGGAATACCATGTACAGTACATCACTTCATTGGACAAACCAGACTGGGAATTAAATTCAATTATTGCTTCTCACTGTGGGAACAAGTACACATTCATTTGAACATGTGTGTCTAATGACTTCTATGAGGGACGTTCAAGTCAAACTGGGACCTTTGCGTTTAAATATTAAAATAAAAAAATCCAAGGCGTGGAAACTGCATTCATTTTTCAACATGCTTCCCTGCTACATTTATATACCTATCCCAGCGTTTAATGCCTGGAAAGCTTTGGCATGAAACATTTGTTAGTACGCCTGAACCATCCTAGGACCAGCCTGCTTATGATTGTGTTCACCTTTCTGACAGAAAGATTTGTCTCTTGTGCAATTTCGCGATGATGCGTCGATTATCCAGCATCAGGCGTTCCACAAGCTGAATGTTCACAGGAATGACTGCTGTGGGCTGGGACCTACCATTAGCTGGGATCATTGCTGATGGACGTACGGTCACCTTTCACATGTTTACACCATTCAAATGTCGTACTGCGGCTGAGCGTCTCATCACTGTACTGTCCTTGAAGTCTTCTGTGGATATCCACAGGTTTCAAGCCTTCGTTCACTAGAAACGCTCGCTGAAACGCAACACTGTTGTCTGCCATCTTGGTTAACGGTCTCTGGAATTGGACCGTGACATGTGCGCTGCCTATCGGTAATAGGACACACTTGCCACTTACTACTGTTTGTAGTACCGCCATGCTAGCATCCCTTTACCTGTAAAATGAAAAGTCCTGGTTTGACTTGAAAGCTCCTCGTAGTATTTGTGGAAGATGCCAGCAGTACCATACCACAAGCAAGGGTGGCTTTCTGCATTTAATGTAGTTATCCTATATTTATATTTATTTGACAGCAAGACTGTTTTAACTCCTAAGTGGTTCCAGAAGAGGGTGGACATCCACAAAAACTCATATAATTTGGAAGTAAGACTGATTCCCCCCCCCCCCCCCCCCCCTTTTTTTTCTTCTTCAAGATGCTCCAAAGGACAATGGTGGCTCCGAAATCCTTCAGTATTTCCTTGAAGTTGCAGAAAGTACAAGTGGTGAGTAGCTTGTTTGTATAGTAAAGGTTCAAGCATTGTGCTTTTATTTGTTTTTTCAATTCAATCTTTTCGGTCTCTGGTCTAAAATGTTTAAGCCTTTTTCAGCTACTATTCATAAAGTAATTTTATTCATTCATTGTTTAGCATTTCTGCAGATTCAGTAGTGACGTGGATCATATTTTCCCTTTTTACCAGGTAACAAATGGGATTTGGTTTACAGTGGGTCCTATAGAGAACATGTATGTGATCATCTCAAGCCTGGTACTTTCTATAGATTCCGAGTGTCCTGTGCCAACATTGTAGGCTCAAGTCAAGTAAGTGAATCAATGTATTACAATGAAATTAACATTTTTTTTTTAATCATTAATAGATATATTGAGCTTTTAAATGGCTTTCTGTGTATTTTGGAAACCTATTGTCATAATGGCCTTTGTGATTCTTACAGCTAGTCTGTTTTTATATTAGTATGGATCTGTACTGCTCTAAAAAATAGCTTTTTTCCTTATCGACTCAAATAACTTGTCAGAGAAATGGTTACTCTGGAAAGTAATTAAAGAAAACCTTTCCTGAGATAAATGTGGAGACATCCATTGCTGATTCCTCACTATTCAAATGCTAGTTACCTGGTTTTCATGCTTCAACTTTAACTGATCTAGTAGTTTTCTGTATACAGTAAGAGGCATCCGACTTTACTCTTGCTTGGCTGACATGCATACTTGTTGAATTGGCAAGACAGCAAGGTGACATTTCAGGCGTAAGTCAGTAGTAGCTTCCCCATATTTCTACTAGCAAAAATTTACTTTAAAGAACTAGGCCACCCAAAACTGATATTTTAGTTATAGCTTTGCTAGATACAAAGGTAGTATATACAGCCAAAACTTTAGCACCTACATCCCTATAAAATATTATATATACCAACTAGAACATACGTGGGATTTTTGTGGGTGCTGAAACATAATTTCTTAAGTTTTATATATTCAAGATACATTAATCACTCTAAGGCCCCTTTCAAAAATTGTGCGGCTTTAAAGTCGCGAAATCTCGCAGCCGCGATTTCAAGGAATGCCTGTGTAATTGGCATCAATCAGACCAAAGTAGTGCAGGGACTACTTTGAAGTCGGAATGACTTGAAGTCTTACTAATATGAATGGTTGTCATTGGAAATCATGGGGAACGACTTGTCATGCTACTTTGCAGTCCCAAATCGTGGGACAAGTCGTACAAGTGTGAAAGGGGGGGCCTAAAAGAAGTATACTATTTCATTTTACATATACAGCAAAAAAAATATATAGATGTTTCTTTTCTTCCATAAAGACTACATTGTTATTTTCCTCTACATGTTTCACTGACGACGGCTTCTTCAGGGAGTAATGTTGCCAAAAATGTTTGTTGTATAGGTAGAGCATGATAGAGATAGAAGAAACGTTGACTGTAAAACAGTCAGACTTTACGCTGATCTGAGGCATGCTGCTCTTTATGTTGTACAATGCAGACAGGATATAGTAAAGATCCCTGGATATAGTAAATGGATTTGTGTATAAAAATGAAGCTCTTCTTTAAGACCTAATAAAAATAATGCTGACCTGTTTAAAGTGATATTAAAGGCTGAATTTTTAATTGAATAACAAACCTGTCATACTGTGGTTTTGCACAGAGCATCCCTGGTTCTCCTTTTCTTGAGCCCCCCGATGATGTTCCTGGTCCCTCCCGCCAAGTGCTTCCAGAGCAAGCAGCTTGCTATGGGGGTGCCCAAGTAGGTTCACTCCTGAGCCGCTTCTCTGTCCATGCAGACACAGCGTGACTTGCCCTCCACCCTCTCTCTCTCTCTCCTCATTGGCTCACTGGCTGTGATCGACCATAGCGTCAACCAATGTCTGCCAACGAGAAGGCAGAGACCCACTGCTCTCATGTGCATCACTGGATTGAGATGGGGCTCAGCTAAGTATTAGGGGTGCTGGGGGGCTGCTTCACACAGGTTTTTTACCTTCATGCATAACCATAAAACACCTAGGGCATTTACAACCACTTTAAGAATCTGTTATTTTAACTGGTTGAAAGGTGTGCTGCGCTTTCGTCAAAAATATAAGCAAGGATGAAATGCGAAAAGATGAAGTCTCTTACAGTATAAAGAGAGACACGTGCCAGAGTTTAATTTATTTCTTCCTAGATAAGAGTCCTGCAATGTATAATGATACTCTTTACTGTAAAAAGAATGTTGGACTTCCCCTCTTCTAGTATAGTATCCAGGTGGCCTGTTTAAAAGCTAAGCCTCAGAAAAATAGGGGGAAAACCTCACCAGTGAATGCAGTGATGTATTTAAAAAAAAAAAGAGAGAATTTAAATACCGTATATACGCGAGTATAAGCAGAGTTCTTAAGCACATTTTTTGGTGCTGAAAATTCCCCCCTCGGCTTATACTCGAGTCACCTTTTTGCACCTGATCTCCCGGACTTTGGAGACCCGGTACGTGCCGGCCTGGACCCCAATCTTGGCACACATATAACCCCACTCTTTCTCTACAAGTGTGCAAAGTTTGCTATCTGGGGGACCTACGGCCAGGGAGCACTGATCAAACCCGGGCACCCCTTCTATATACTCCCATGTTAGACTTAAGTCTAGTCATGGGCACAGTGAGGCATGCAGATGGACACCCTAGGCTTATACTCGAGTCAATAAGTTTTCCCAGTTTTTTTGTGGTAAAATTAGGTGCCTCGGCTTATACTTAAATATATATGGTATATATTTTTAAATGCCAACTAGCTTTCCTGTATTTAATTTAATACCAGTCTTCTATTATCCTTTGCACTACAACACTCATGGGGAGGCAGTAGGGGCCATTTGGGTGTGCTGCATTGTAGAGAAGGTCCAGTCACTAATCTGGCTCTGCTATCTGGCTGGGGTTTTTAAAGGGGTTATAAAGGTACAATTCTATTTTTCCTAAATGGTTTCCTTTACCTTAGTGCAGTCCTCCTTCACTTACCTCATTCTTTCGATTTTGTTTTTAAATGTCCTTATTTCTTCTGAGAAATCCTCACTTCCTATTCTTCTGTCTAACTCCACACAGTAATGCAAGGCGTTTTCCCTGGTGTGGAGTGTTGTGCTGTCCTCCCTCCCTTGGACTACAGGAGAGTCGGGACACTCTCTACGTTTCAGATAAAGGAGCTGTGTGTTAGTGGGCGTCCTGACTCTCCTGTAGTCCAAGGGAGGGGGCGAGCGCGACACTCCACACCAGAGAGAAAGCCTTGCATTACTCTGTGGAGTTACCGACAGAAGAACAGGAAGTGAGGATTTCTCAGAAGAAAAAAGGACATTTTAAAAGCAAAATCGAAGGATGAGGTAAGTGAAGGAGGACTGCACTAAGGTAAAAAGCAGGCTATTTAGGGGGGAAAAAATTGTACCTCCACCAACCCCTTTAATTGTAGGACTGGAGGTACTAAAATACAAATCCTTTAGCACATGGGTCTTCAAACTACGGCCCTCCAGTTGTTCAGGAACTACAATTCCCATCATGCCTAGTCATGTCTGTGAATGTCAGTGTGTTACAATGCCTCATGGGATGTGTAGTACTGCAACAGCTGGAGGGCCGTAGTTTGGTGATCCCTGCTTTAGCAAGTAAAGTAGTCCCTATATATAATGCTGATTAGATGGAGTGTAGCTTTACCAACTGTATATTATAGGAGGCAATGATGACTTTGTTATGAAACTGTATTCAAGAACATTTGTCAGTTTTTCAGTGTTTCATCAGTGTACAGATTGTATAAAGAAAGTGTGTCATATACAATGAGTCTGTTCATTTCTTTGTAGGTTTCTGATACATTAACAGTACAGACAGCCATTGTCCCACCAGGTCCATGTCAACCACCTCGGTTAGCTAGCAAAGCCAAACCTAAGGAATTAAGCATACAATGGGGTGAGTTTTAGCTCTTCTTTTTTTGTTTTCTTTAATCCTGGTGGAGTAGGCTTTAGTGGATCAGTACATAGAACTTTGCTTGTTGTTTTTTTTTTCTTTCTTTGTTTTATTGTTAATGCACATGGGCATTGGCAGGAGCACGCATTCAAATATTTGCCAAAGCACATGCTCCCCAATCATATGGGACTGTAGTCATGAATGTGCACAGAAATGTTCTGTACTGCACTGTGAACACTGTTACTGAAACCCTCAATCACACAGTGAAGGGAGAGAACGCATTTTAGCTGCTGAACACTCATATTGACTTGTCACAACTGTGTTGTGTAAATCTTTGTTTTTCCTTCAGAGTTATGCTCTTGCCGTATAGTATGTGACCCCTTTTATTCCAATCAAGCTTCAGTTTTTTTGCCCATGTCCCATTGGAATGGATGTCTTCTGTCTTCTGAATGAAGCAAGACTACTTTCTATCAAGATTTGTCTTTCTTCTAACAGATTTCTGCAGTTGCAGCAGAGCCAGAAACGGCTAATTTTTGCAGCTTACTGGGTCATTCTATTTATAGCTTCCTCATCAACACAAAACTCGGGCTGCTTTTATCTCCTGTGACAGCTTGTCAAAAGTTCTCGTGCTGCTAAAAGAACCGAGCAGGAGACGGCTATGGGACATAGTGCTTAGAAGAGAGATAAGAAAACACTGCAGATATATTTGCCCAGCTCAAATTTCTTGAATCGGGTTTACATCCACTTTAATGGTTTAATCAAAGCAGTTACTTTTGCCCAGTTTTACTCCAGACCTTTGTAATTTAACATTATGCCTGTACGAGACAAGCAGGCAGCCTCAGCCTGTGGCACATGCTGGACCAACAAAACAAGGCTTGCCCTGGCCTGGTGGATGACGAGTCAAACACTAGGGTTGGATAAATCTTTCCTCCTACTGGTCTGGAGGGTTCTTAAAAGTGCCAGCCTACTGAGCTGGTGAATAATCCTGGATACTCTAAGTGCAAGAGACTTGGTTGGAAAGAGGAGGCTCGTCTCCAGATCAGTATTCTGAAACAATTTGATTATCCCTTCAATGCTGAACTTTTGTATCTGACTGCTCCCGGGTTCGGACACCTGTCCCTAACTGCAGGTTACTGCTTGGTGTGCAACTACATGCAAACAGCAATGCCACCTGTCAGCCTGGCAATACTTTGCACAAGTTGAGCGGCCGCAGCCATAAGCATGCACCTGCCATTCCAGCGCAAGATTTTTTGCCTTGGAATCCAGTGTATGTGGCTAAATGGTTGTGTGAAAGAGGCCTAAAGGTTGTAGCTAAAATACAGTTGATTTGCAGGATTGTAAAAAGATTTACTTGCCAAAAGATTTTTAATTCTGTTCAGTCTTTTAATTTAGACATCCCTACCAGATAACACAGCCACGTCCTAGACTTAGTACAAAAGCATACCCTGCCTTGTCACTAGACAAGGAAGCAACAACCACCGTCTGAGGTCAGCCTCTACTCTTTTATTTCCCCCACCCAGAGTTGAGCGTTACTGAAAGTGGATGTCAAGACACATTGAGGCATGTTGGCTAGTTCCATATATAATACATTTAGTTAAAAATTAAGAAACTGTATTGGTCGAAAACATTTTTAATCTGCTTGGACTTAAGCTGTCACTACTATGGAAATTTTTACATATAATGTAGTTATAGCCTGAAGTGTAATTGTAGCACCGAGGTTGCAATGTAGCCAGAGAAAACATATTTACTGAAAGAGTTGGATTTCTGCAATATGATACCTTCTGGGCTTATTCAAGAGCTGTGATGCATAAAGACCTTTATCTAAAAGTCCTGCTTTAGGAAGTTCAACATTTTTCTAGGACCTTTGCATTTTACGCTGTATGCGTAATCTCTGAAAGTTGTACATTTTATGTAAGTGTTCTGTCTTCTTGTAAGTGGATGAGTGATAGTTAAACTGAGCTGAAAAACTATTTATTTTAATACAGAGCCTCCATGTTTGGATGGTGGGTCAGCAGTAACCGCTTACACCGTAGAGATGTCGAAGACCGAACAGGAAGACCGTGGTGCTGTGTACCAAGGCCCTGACCTAGAATGCACAGTCGGCAATCTGCTACCTGGGCAGACTTATTGTTTCTGGGTAAAAGCTGCAAATAAAGCTGGGGTAAGGTTTGAAATAAAATAAACAAATAAGTCTGTACACCACTTTGATCTCTGTGATAATTTAATATTAGTTTTTCTTTGTAGAATGGGCCCTTTTCTGATACGGCAGCGTTCAGTACAGCACCAGGGCCTCCAGAGAGGTGTAAAGTTCCATTATTAATCTGCAAGAGTGCCAGTTGTGTGCTAGCAAGTTGGGAGGTGAGTACACTTAATCCAAATGTTAATTTACTCTTCAGTCATGCCATTTCCTGTAATTAATGAAAACTGTTCTTGAATTCTATAAAAGGATTCACAATATTAATCTTAAAGTTGTTGCAGCTCACAAAAAAGGACTACAATTGTGCACAAACTGATATTAATTGCAATCGTTAACTATCGTGGCGCTTTAAATTATCGCAGTTAAAGGAGAATTCCAGGTATAAATATTTTATATGTGGTTACGTTGGACCAAAGTAACTATGCATATGCTATAACTGACCAATGTCCCTGGAAGTTGGCTGGCAATACCTGAAGTAGTCACTGCTTCTACAGTGATCTCCATTCCTGTCTTACTTGCTCTGCTCCCACAGTTGCATCATTCATTTACAGCAGCGGTTGGCAGCCCGCAGGTCAGCAACCTGGACTGCCGCTGCCAAGTGTCCAACCTGTTGCCGCTAAATGTCCAGACCGTGGACATTTTAACCCCTTCGCCGACTAGACTGAAAATTCAGACTTTTATAGTGAAAAGTGAGCTTTTGGTTTATGTGCTCATACGTCCTGATGATGTCTACACCATGAAAAATGCTGAGCCCCTTAAATGCAGGTCATACCAGCAGGCAGATTAAAAAAAAACAAAAAAAAAAACACAGTAAACAGTAAAACTGTTGCAGCTAGTACCAGTACCTACATTTCATTTGATATTGGCTTCCAGTAATCCTCTGTTCAGCAGCAATGGTGGCATGGAGAGCTAGCACAAGGAACCATTCATACTTTGCTGCATGTGCCTACAGTAAATGTGCTGCCAGGAGAAGAGGGCATTGAGCAGAGTGATGTCCCAATTTTGCTTTTGCTCTTTTATTGTCCAGTCAGCAAACTGGGGTGTTTTCTTGAGGAATCTGTGCTGCTATAGAGGTTGGGGACCTGCTTGTAGTATCTGAAATGAGTGGTTCTATCTCAAGACTAGCAAATTAAAATTACCCTTTTAGGTACAACAGATTCCTTGAATCTTCTTGGAATTCAGTATTTAAAAAAAACATTTGCTTCAAATTATTACAGATATCAGTATTGTGGAGCTAGGCAAAATATTTGGAATAAGCTCCACAACAGCTTGCAACACTACATAATGCTAAATTACTAACCATTTAGAGAGAAAAAACATGGGGGTGAAACTTTTTTGGGGATTTCTAACTCCTCCCCCTTTACCCGTAGGTTCCTGGATGTAATGGATCAGAAATTACAGAATACCGACTGGAGTGGGGAGGCATGGAAGGTTGTATGCAAGTACTTTATACAGGTTCATCTTCAAGCTATGATATCAAAGGACTTACACCAGCTACAACCTATTACTGTCGAGTTCAGGTTTGTAGCATACCTCCTGGTTAATAATGTGTTTCTGCTAGAAATGTGGTTCTACATTTTAGTACAAAGTGTGATGTTTTTTTATGTTTTCTCTTATAGGCTGGCAACATAGCAGGTATTGGACTGTTTGGAGACACTGCAGTTATTACTACACCACCATCGATACCTGCTGCAGTGGTTGATCTGCAGGTTGTTGATGAAGAGCTCCTGGAAACTCCTCTTCCTTCCTCATCAGAGTGCCTTGCTCTTCAGTGGACAGAGCCATGCTGCAATGGGTCAGATATTGCAGGATACACTATAGAATATGGGGAGAAGCAACTGATCTCAGTGGAGAATGTCACTAGCTGTATCCTAACTAATCTTATCCCTGACCGCACTTACAGGTAATTTCCTATGGAAAACTTGAAAATTAGTTTAATTGCCCCTAATTGTCATCTAGATGTACTAGATTGCACTAGATTGCACTAACAACTTTTTGCATTTCTGACTTGCCAAGTAGAAAATGTCTCCTATCAAACTGCTTTCTGAAGAACATATCTAAGTGAAATATTTATTATATACATTTTAAAAGAATCATCTTTTCTATATAATAAAAGGTTCTACGTTAATTTTGATCATTATTTTAGATTTGTGTATAAATTAATCAGATAAAACAATTGGAGTGCAATAAACCATTTACATTTTTTTTTGCCTAAGCAGGAAAAAGTAAAAGGTCCACTTGGCTTTCCTGTGTAGTCTTCTTTTTCTTGTAATATCTATTGGGCGCATTGTGAAATAAATTCCCAGAACTTTGGGTATGTGTGAGCACCTGCCTCGCATATGTCAGTGCAAGATGCCTGGCAATATTATTATTATTATTATACAGGATTTATATAGCGCCAACAGTTTGCGCAGCGCATACATGGACAAGTGAGACTAAAGCCCCTGGTAAATATGGTGCTTATACAGGGGCTTTTTTATTTTAGGGTAGAGAAGAGTAGAAAGGTGCAAGTGCGTGGAGTCTAGTAGGCAGATCTTCAGTCCCGGGAGCTTGGAAGACAGAAGTGCCACTCCACTGGTAAAGGTCCAGAAGAGAAAACTTTATTTGTTTGAAAATATGTTGTGACAGGTTAATTGGGGCTTCATTCAGAAGGGCTGAAAAAATTGAGAATTTGAATCTGGACAGAGCTGAAGAATCTGCAAGACATTTCATTGTTGGGTATTATTTATATTGGCTTTTTCAACTCTTATTGAGCTGCCAAACATTCAGAAAGTTTTCTCACATCCCTTACCTGTGGAGTGTAATTTATGTCATCCAGGCACCGTCATAAATACAAAACTTATCGTAGTTTTAACCCTTCCACTCGCCAAAATGTATGTTTTTATTGTAAACCGAACCTGCCCTTGAACAACAAAACCAGCGTACAAAGGAAATTGTTTTGCAAGTGTTGCTCAAGTTTACAATGTGATATGGTGATCATTTATTATACTTTTATATAACTGCATGTAAATTTTTGTTTTTTTTCCTCTTCGTAGAATACGAATCCAGGCCATAAACTTATTAGGATCTGGTCCTTACAGTTCCTATATTAAAGCCAAAACAAAACCTCCACCTCCAAACCCTCCTCATCTGGAATGTGTGGTCTTCAGTCACCAGAGCCTTAAACTAAAATGGGGGGATGGATCTAGCAAAGCTTTAGCCACAGAAACATCACTGTACAATTTACAAATGGAGGACAAACTAAGTAGGTGAGTAGAATGGCAGAGCTTTGCAGCTGATTAATGCGTACTTCACCGCTCTCATTTGTCCACCATTAGCAGAGTATGTCCGCATGGTTACTGTTTAACAAGACTAAATTACCAGGCTTCAGTGATGGTTGCAGCTAATGGACAACAAATCAACTAATTAATCTTGCAACAGTCCACTTATGTTTGCTTATTACTTCCAGTATGTTGCAGTTGTTCCTTTCCAAATTAGAACTAAACTTGCTAGTTCATAAGAAGTTTACTTTTCCTATAATGCATTTACAGAGCAAGAAAAAGTCAATAACTGCTGATATAGTTGGCCTTCAATTAACTTGGGCAGTTCCTCAGCTTTTTGGGCACACAGCTTTAGGTGCCACCAGGGACTGCTGGGACTAGTTGGTCTACTTGCACTGCTAGCAACCTGAAGTTTTTAGGATAATGACTTTCAATGACTAAGTAGGGAATCTCAAATTTGCCATATAAGTGCTTTTTAAAATGAAGTTTGCTTTATCTTAAATAAATCTGTGAGTTTCAGTTCCTACATAATTATTATATGATTTGTAGATTGTGGCATTGGGGTCTCCTTCATGAAAGCTTATGTTGGGCTGGATTCACATCTATGCAGTTTTAGTGCTTTTTGCAGATCTGCACTACAGAACGTGTTCCATAGGAAACCATGTTAAATGGGCTGTAGTACAAATCTGCAAAATGCAAAAAGCACTGAAACTGCATAGGTGTGAATCCAGGCTTCGTCTCACTAGTGGGTGCTTTTTAAGTATAAGCCCAAAAAAAGCACAGCAACCGTGCTGAACCTTGCAGTGTCTTATTGTATTTCATAGTCAGAGGAAGAGGTGGACTTTAAGTAGGGGGGGGGGGGGGGGGGTTATGAAATAGAGCTGTTTCAGATTTCAGGTCGGTATAAACACTAACCTAATGACCGGATATTATTTTAATTAAGGCTGAAGATTTAAAAATGAACTTTTGCATATTAACATGTTAACGTCTATATGGGATCTTATTACCTGGATTTTCATATATTTTTATGAATTCATATGAAAGCAGGAGTCCTGTTCTGGAGCTCTGTGAGCCCTAGAATTTTAATTAATTGGATTACTATACACACCGATTAGAAAGGAATTAATTTAATTCCACTTGTGTTGCAATTTTGAACTGTAATAAACTACTTTTGTATTAATGTGTTCTTTTTATCAGGTTTTATACAATCTACAATGGTCCCTGCCATACATACAAGGTGCAAAGGCTGAATGAATCCACTACATATAACTTCAGAATACAGGCATATAATGAATCTGGAGATGGGTCATTTTCCGAAGTTTTCAGTTTTGCCACAACCAAATCTCTTCCTCCAGCACTAAAAGGTATTAGCATTAGTATGTTCTAATAGTTATTTTTAAGTGAAATGTAATGCTTGGAAATTATTAATTATTGTATGACACCCAAAGATGGGTTTACACCCTTCTAGAAAATATTGAGTGCACTATTTATATAAAATATTAAAGGCTTTTATGGACACCGTTTGTATACAGAATATCCCTACAAACTTAAAGGGGTGGTTCCCCCTAAAACAAATTTGTAACAATACATTCGGAAGACTGCTTACACTGCGGGTAGGCTGGCTTTTTTTTTTCATACATACCTCGATCATATCGCATATCGCCGTTTCATCCCTCGGCTTCCGGGTATGAGTCTTGCTGGACCTAGTTGATTGACGTTCCTCCGACCGGCACATACTGCGCGTCACGACTTTCCGACAGAAGCCGAACGTCATTGCGCAGGTGCCGTATAGAGTCGGCTCTATACGGCGCCTGCGCAGCGACGTTCGGCTTCTTTCGGAAAGTCGTGACATCAAGTATGCATCGGTCGGAGGAACGTCAATCAACTAGGAACGCCCACCGCCACAAGACTCATACCCGGAAGTCGAGGGATGAAACGGCGATATCGAGGTATGTACGAAAAAATAATAAAAAAAAAGCCAGCCTACCCGCAGTGTAAGCAGTCTTCCAAATGTATTGTTAGACATTTGTTTTAAGGGGGAACCACCGCCTTAAGCATCTCCTCCACTTATATCATTTACCTGTACCCCTCACTGTGCTCTCTCCTCCTACCAGTATGTTCCTTATAAATGTTTTAATATAGTCAGAGCTGCATTCATTTACATTCCCTTTCTTTGCCTGGAGTTTCGTTTTTACACACCTCACTATTTTATCCAAAGTTCAGACATAATAAAAAACGAACTACTGAAACTCCAAAAGCATTAGCTGAGAAGTACTGAACACTACCAAAATTCAGTATTGAAATTAGTTTTTCTTAGAAACCCACATGACAAAGAAAGTGAAGTAAGATTTATTATGCTTATGTGAGGCAACTGAGGGGGGAGAATGAACAGTTCTATATCTGTCTTTGCATTGATAAAGTTCTTTATTTGCATACCCCAAAAAAATGGAAAATCTTTTTTTTTTTTTTTTTTACACTTGCTTCGTCTTTAACACAAATTAAAGTCCCTTTCCTGCTTCAGCATGCTATTTTTAATCACTAGATGACCAGCTGCTGCATTTATACTGTGGCAGGTTGACTCGCATGGGAAAATCGCTGTAGGTATAAGTTGGCTGCTTTATGACCACTAGGGGGCGCGTGCCGCCAGAGGCATGACAACGGAGCAGATGTGCATGCCCGCGATATTCACCGGGCACCCTCTATTGCTCCTGAGAGACACAGAACGGAGATCTGTCAATGTAAACAGACTGATCCTCCTTTCTGTCAGAGGTGAGGAGACACATCTGTTCATACTAAGTATGAACAGCAAAATGTCTCCTCCTTCAGGCAGTCCCAACCCCCACAGTTAGAGTGCATATCTCTGATGTAGTCTACCATCTTGGACCCACCTTAATACAGTAAAACCTTGGTTTAGGATTAACTTGGTTTGAGAGCGTTTTGCAAGACAAGCAAAATATTTTTATATATTTTGCCTTGATATACAAGCGATGTCTTGATAAAAGAGTAGCGTCATGTCACAACTGAGTATAAAAAAGAAGAGAGGAGCCTCTAAATGTAGCAATATGGTTACATTTAACCACTTCAGCCCCGGACCATATTGCTGGTCAATGACCAGGCCACTTTTTGCGATTCGGCACTGCATCGCTTTAACTGACAATTGCGCGGTCCTGCGACGTGGCTCCCAAACAAATTTGGCGAGTGTAAACGGGGACTGTAAGCCAACCATTTTATTTGGTGACAGGGGCTTTGACTGGCACTGAGGGAGCTTTAAAATAGTGTGTCCAATGCCATGTCTTGAAGCATATGTAATAATCCTCTTGTTTTGCAGCACCTAGAATACAGCAGATTGACAGCAATTCTTGTGAAGTATCTTGGGAGCCTTTACAGCCAATGAGGGGAGATGCAATTGTTTACATTCTTCAACTCACCAATGGAAAAGAGGTTGATCAGGTAATTGACTGATAGTTAATTTGCATGTGGATATCTCATAGTCCCTTATGGTGGTTTATAAACCATTTCATTTTCAATGTAATTTATAATCTATGCAAATGTTTTACATGCATGCCAAGCTGTCCAGTAAAAGTGGGAACTGGGAGAAACTATACTGAGAAGGTGCTTACAAGGATCGCCATATATTTATGGTTTAAACACCTTTTCCCAAAATAAAAAATTGAGTAGCTGCAACTACAGGGTTTGATTTAAATGCATTTGTTACTTGTATGCAATTTATTTGTAAATTAAAATCATTCAAGATTATGTATGTATATATCTATCTAAAATTCCCCTGTCTGCAGAGTGCCAAAACTTCTATTATTTTACATTGTCACTCTGTTAAAATAAGTGGAAAAGCAATTGATCTACTAGTAGAGTTAACAGTTTAATTAAACTATTATGTTAGTACTGAAGCTTTTTTTTGCAAAAAAATAATATAGCATACACAGAAGGATTGTATTACATAGACGATTGACAAGTAATCCAATTGCTGAAGACAAATGAAATGAGAGACCTTATCGCAGACATCAGTGTAAAATAATATAGCAAAACCCATACAATTAGATTATCATCGGTTGAGAAACCATGAAAACCAAAAGACAGGCTGAATCTTATGAGACATTTTTCTTCTGGCATTGGTTGTATGCAAAATATTAAAGTGGATGTAAACCCACTCCTTTCTAAAATACTGCCATAGTGCTGATCTATAATGATATAGATACCTCCTGCATGTATCCTTGCCTGTCAAATGTCTCCCCTTTGACTGTTATGAGAACTGAAAAACTGCAGATTCTGTGGGTGTGTCTGTTGTCTGCATCTCGGTGGGTGGAGTCGTGATGTCCGTAGACTCCCCACCCACCTCTACACTCCCCTTGTCAACATGCATTTTTTTTCTGTGTATTTTTTGCACCGAATTCTGCTATGATCACTAACCAGTCAAAATCCAGAAAAAAAACGACGTGACTTCAGAAAAGGGGTGGGAATTAAAAAAATAATGCCTGCCTCAGGCTAGTGCATGAGATATGTAAATAACCTGTCATTCACATCAAGGGGGCGGAATGGACCAAGGTTTTTCTCTGTAAGTCCGTTTTATTTCACTGAAAAAATAAGAGGATTGCTCAGAGCTGAATTAACTTTGTGGCAAGACTGGACACAGATGATAGGAAATCTTATACTGTACATTGTTACAGCAAAAATAAAAAATTGTGTTTTCATCCACTTTAAGAAATTGGCATAACTTATAGTGTCCTTTTTATACTGTTTCTAGTGATGTTTTTTTCTTGTTTAATCAGGTATACAAAGGAACAGACACCTCCTACTCTTTCACAAACTTTCAGACAAACTGTGAATACCGTTTTAGAGTTTGTGCGGCACGGCAATACCAGGACACCAATGGATTGCAAGAATTGTGTGGTCCCTACAGCCCAAGCACCACGTTCTCATCTCAAAGACAAGAGTTAGATCTGCCTTGTGCTAACACTGCATTAGATGCCATGAAAATCAAGAAGAAGCCTCTCAGCGATGAGCAGTTTGCCTTTTTGCTCCTCCTCGTGTTTGCCCTTGTTGCATTCCTCTTTGCCATCATCATCCAGTACTTTGTAATTAAATAGATTTTAAGTGCCGCGTTCCAGAGATTACTCCTAAAGATTATTTTTTTTTTTCAATATTTATGTTTAATTATTCTAATTAAATTTATAGATGGAAATGATTGTATTATATATAAGTGCATTTCCATTCTTGCTGCTCACTCATTAAGAGGCTGGATTAGTAGAATCCTCCTATTTGTGGAACATAAAACATCATGCAACTCTTAGAGAGGGATCTGTACAATCCTGTGTTCTAGAGCCATGGTGTTAAATGCCTTAAAACAAACTCGAAGGTCAAGACGGTGCTCTTCGCTTATATAATGGACCATTTGCTTTAAAAGCACGTCCCTTTTCAAACGTTCAGCTTTTGCATGGCGTAACCTACAAAAAAGGATTAGGTTTGTTACTTAAGTGTCCATGTCTGTATTTATGCTGACCCGTGGCCTTAGCAGAGAAGAGCTAAATCAAACTGCACCTTTATAAAATAGACATGGTAGCATTTACAGATATCTAAAATGTTGGATGAAGATTATTATGGTATACCGTTAGTTTTTGCCTAGCAAATATTCTGCATTGCACATCTTTTTTTTTTATTTGTTTCTTGTTTTCACGATCTTTCTTCTTCCTGCAAATGACAAATTCATTTATTGATAATTTTTGTAAAGAAGTAAACATAACATACCTTTTGCATTTAGGTAAAAGTTTTTCATGCTACTCTGATATGTAAAAGGTGTCATTGCTGCATGTATTTGGAGACAGTTGGCATTGTTTGTGATGTGCAGCCTGTTCTGGCATTTTGGGTAAAATGAGGCTCACCAAAAGTTTCTTGCTGCACCTTACAGTGAAACGGCTAGTAGAAAGTCACCAGTGTGTAGGATTAGAACTTTTTTATTTTTTATGTTTTTTTTTTTTTATGTTTCAGTCTATAAACATTTTTGGGGATTCCATTGTAATACATTTAAAAATACTTTTATATTAAACTCTTGCCAAGTGTACAATAAAGCGGGAGTCTACATTGAGTGTTTGCTAAATCAAAAGCAAAGTTAATAACTTACCCCTTGGAAAAAGAAAAAAAAAAATAGAGCAAAACCCAACACCCCAACAAATTTGGTGTTGCCAAGCCCTGTTGCTAACTGGACCACCTCCACTTTGTTGTCTTTCTGTGGCTGTTGTCAGTGTAAATGTTATAGTTGTGAAGAGAAATTGGGAAGACTGTTACGAAGCACTGTGATTATTTTTATTGAAACAACGAGACGTGGAGTTGTAGGGGTTGTTCACACTTCTGCGCTGTAAGCGGCATACAGTTTCGTTGCGGGTCTAACAAGCGTTTGTACATGCATTGTAGCATGTTGTGTGTGTTTGTTTTTGTTTTTTGTTTTTAAATTGGCGGAGGAAGTTTTTTACACTTTTTTTTCTTAAGAGCAAAGTTTTTTATGTTCATGTAACGGATGCGTGATACAAGCATTGTATGTAAGCATTCATTTTTTGGGCTTAATTGTGCTCCTTAACATGATCTGACTAAGGCTGGCCATGCATTTCAATTTTCTGGTACAATTTTCCTTTAGATTAACCAAAAAAAACAGAATGAGGTCAAAACTAAACAACTTTCAATTGTATCCAATTAGGCAGGCCCTTGCAATACATAGTTTAAGGTAAACTTAAAGGAAAATTGTACAAGAAAGATGAACATGTATGGCCAGCCTAAGGCATATACAGTTGTTGACAGACAGCATTGCAGTGCTGTGATCTACCTCCATTTACTTCAGTCTAATTTTTTTAGTGTTCTCTGGTTTACATGCTGTGGAGGTATGCATGAACTGCAGGGATCCGCATAAGTGTCAACAGGTGAAAGCAAGCATTTAGTGCTGGGACTGCTGGCTTTTTTTATATAGCTTATGTAGTCTGCCACAAGCAGTGTACTAAGAAAAGTATGTGTCTTGGTTAAATTGTATGGGTTTTTTTTTTCGTACGATTAGGGGTTTCAATCCATCTCCACTCTATTAGTTTACATTTGCCTACCTGTATCACACAGGGACGATTTAGCTTCACTTTCTGTGCTGGAATTGCAACCGGAAATGAAAGAAAAGATTCCCTGTAAATTGAGCACCTCGTAGATGGTTGTCACTAGTACATTTGTCCCCATGGGATGATTTATCCATTTCGTGACGGCTCTAATATTTTGTATTTCCCCCTCCCTATTTGTCTTGATGACCATGGCGAAACCGGAGCCGATGCGCGTGCCCAGAGGTCGCGATGACCGCCGGGCACCCCGCGATCGCTCCACACAGAGACAGAACGCAGATCTGTCAATGTAAACAGACAGATCTCTGTGCTGTCGGGTGAGGAAGAGCGATCTGTTGTTCATACGAAGTATGAACAACAATCGCTCTGCTCACCCAGGTGGTCCCAACCCCCCACAGTTTGGATCACTCCCTATGTAACACGGTTAGCCCCTTGATCGCCCCTAATGTTAACCCCCTTTTTACCAATGACATTTACACAGTAATTGGTGCATTTTTATAACGCATAAAATAAAAACTGCAGCGATGATCAAATACCACCAAAAGAAAGCTCTATTTGTGGGAAAAAAAGCACTGCGCAATTGTCAGTTAAAGTGATGCAGTACCGTATTGCAAAAAAGGGCCTGGTCATTGAGTTGCCAAATTTTCTGGGGCTGATTTTTCTGGGGCTGAAGTGGTTAACTGACAATTGCATAGTCATGCAACACTGTATACAAATACACATTTTTTCCCACAATTATAGCTTTCTTTTGGTGGTATTTGATCACCTCTGCGGTTTTTATTTTTTGTGCTATAAACAAAAAAGACTGTCAATTTAGAAAGAACATTTTTTTTTTTTTTTTTTTTTTTTACTTTTTGCTATAATATCCCCCCAAAAAATAAAATTTCTTCATCAGTTTAGTCTAATATGTAATCCTCTACATATGTTTGGTAAAAAAAAAAATTGCTTACAAAATAGGGAATAAGTTTTTAAGGCATTTTTAATATAATGTTTTCTTTTTGTTTGGGACTGCTACATTGCAGCGGACAGATGGGACACTTTTGACACTTTTTTTTGGGACTATTGACCTCTATACATCAATCAGTGCTATTAAAACACACTGATTACTGTGCAAATGTCACTGGCAGGGAAGGAGTTAATGCTAGGGGTTGAATGTGTTTCCTGGGAGGTGTTTCTAACTGTGCGGGGGGGGCTGACTAGAGGAGGGAAGAGAGATAGCTGTTCCTGATCACTAGGAACAGCAGATCTCTCTCTCCTCCCCTGTCAGAACGGGGATCTGTCTGTTTACATTGACAGATCCCCGTTCTGGCTCTCTGTGGAGCGATCGTGGCCGCCGGCCATGCATATCGGCTTCAGTGTCGTGCCACAGGTGCACACGCACCTCCCACAGCTCTTAAAGTGGCCGACGTACACCTATGGCGGCTTGCACAGCCGTGCCAACCTGCCGCCATATAACGAGGTCTGCTGGTTAACAGGTTAAATGGCTCGAATGATCCAAGCTGGCCTAAACAAATGATTTCCTTCACTAACGTACACCCACTGGGAGCAGTGTATAAACTGTATGTATACAGCACTGTTCTGGATGTGAGACGAGACCTTCTTGTCTCACACCCAGAACAAAATAGCATTGGGTTGAGCGGCACAGTCATTCTAAGGCAAGTTTTGTATTATATCAATGAGCTTCCTCTGTTTGGCTTGGAGGGCTGGCCAAGTCAGTGAGTCACAATCTCCGACTTGACCAGTCAAAAGAAACTTTGTATTGCTAGAATACAAAGCTGCCCATGAATGGCTGAGTACCACTCAGACCAAAGCTACTTTGTTCCCGGTGTGAGACTGGAAGGTCTCATCTCACACCCGGAAAGCAGTGCTTAGGCTTATATACAGTTTATACTTTGTGCCCAGTGGGCAAACAAGTCGGTGAAGGAAATTCTTTGTTTGGGCCAGCTTGGCCCAATCAAACTGAAGTGAAAGTAAACCTGGACATCAGTTTTAAATATATTTGCTGTTCGTATCTAAAGCAAGGTTGAGCAGCAAATGTTTTAAGAGATGGACAAGTGCCAGGAGTCTTCTAATTAAAAAACAAAAAATTGATACTGCTCCATCCTAAAATGTTGTAGTCTTCTACTGTTTTTGTGAAAGTACATATTCTATAGAATCTTAAAGCGGGGCTCCACCCTAAAGTGGAACTTCCGCTCATCAAAACCCTCCCCTCCCCCTCCGGTGTCACATTTGGCACCTTTCAGGGGGAGGGGGGTGCAGATACCTGTCTAAGACAGGTATTTGCACCCACTTCCGGGAGTCCTCTCTGCGGGTTTTTAACTGTGGGCAGCTGAAGCTGCTGTCTGTTCACTTCCTGGATTTACACAGACACACAGAGGCACACCTCCAGCTCTGCAGCTCTCATTGGCCCTCTTATAACCCCCCCCCCCTCCTGGCAAACTCTTGACAGTGAGAAGGGAAGCTGTGCATGATGTCATGAGCTTAGGCTTTTTTACCAGACAAGAAACAGAAAGTGGGCTTTATAAGGTATTTACTGGCAGAAAAAAAATGTTTTACTATCCAAAGTTAAAACAACAAGGGCAGAAGATTTAATGAATGGAAAGATGAAAAAAATACTGAAGTTCCACTTTAAAGTGCTTTTAGATTAGGTCGTATAACACCCCCATTAACGTATTAAATAGCTGTTACACTTGCCTATATGTGTCTCTTCAGAGCCTGTTGGAAGTCTGGTGCATTCTGGGGTTTGCCAGTAGAATATTATAAGTGATAAGCATGTTAACCAGGATCTGAATTGTTTACATCCTTATGGATAGAAATGCTCACAGGGTATTGCAGACATTTTAAAAGGAGCTTATTGAAGAATCTATACATGCGACAAACTGAAAGTGCAAGGTAGTATTACATGTGTATAAAGGCTTTAGGCTTTAATATGTTTTGTGTAGGTAATAGGTCTGTTTAGTACCTTCTGTTGTCGTTGCATCACTGCTAATTGAAGAGTCGAAACTGTGTTAGAATAATAGCATACAACAGACCTTTGATTACAAGGGCCATTCACAGCTGCAAGAAACTGAGCACCAGACATACTCTGTAACCTTCTGTGCTCTAGACTTTTATGTATTGAGATTTAAAAACCCTTTTGTGACCTTTCTAAATGCAACTTTTCTAGTTACTACAGGACTCTTCTTTACCCCAGGTTCACACTGGGCTGCCGGAACGAAGCTGTTGCAAGTTTAGCTGGATTCGCACAATTTCGTTCCCGCTTGTCCGTCCCATTTTTGGCCACAATTCCAGGGACATCTGTGCAGGTTTCTATGTAAATCGCAGCTCGAAATCTCAAAAAGTAGTACAGAAACTATTTTTTTAAATCTGTGCAGCGGCGCACCGATTAGGACGGTGCAAGTGCCGCCGATTTGACATGTCAAAACGCACGAGAGTGAACCAGGGCTAAAGGTAAGGAAACCGGCACATTGGCTCAGAGAATTGGATAATAACATGGGGGAAAAAAACCTAGCCATTCACCCTAACCACAAAGAACTACAACTACCTTTGTTTAAGGTAAAACAAGCCGTTTACATGGTTTACCAACAAGAAAATAGTATATCCCTTTAACAAAGTTCTTTAACTGAACATGGGGATCGCCACTTTTTGAAATGGCTTGTTTTTTTACTAAAGCTTTGGACCTTTAGAATGGTTTGATACAGTCCTAAACATAGTTAATCCTGAGATCTGTGTAAAGCAACCCCAAGCAAAGTTGTTTCTATCAACTAAAGGTGACCTGAACTGAAATTAAAGGCCGATCTTGCAGAGAATTTTCACTGTTGCTAACCTGGAACCGGCTAATCAGGGCAGTGAGAACCGCAGTTCCAAAAATGTTGAAACACTTGGATTGGAAAGGTTGGCATTGGCAAGCGTAAGTGTTTCCTTCAATGAATACAGTAGGTTCCAGTAAACAAGGCTGTTATGGTTTGATGTCACTTATATTTGGTCTTGATGACTTCTATATTCTTGTCACATTTTTTAAGAATAAGTGCACTTTCAGACACACCGCACTTAATCTGTTGGTCTCCTAACAGATTCCACCTCCCTCTCCAGAGATGCACACATACCTCGATCAGAAATCTGTGGCCTCAGGGAAATGTTTACATCCCACGTTGCAAGTCCTCTCTTCTGACCTGTGAGGTCTCATAGACTGACCTGTGAGTCCAATAGACTTCTATAGGGCTTTACTGTACAAGTGTAAAATCCAAAGTCCTCTGAAAATACAAATCAAGGGTCTGTCGTATGCACCTGTCAAAAGTGCTTACTATACCTTCCCTTGCTGCCCTCTTCCCCCATTTATATACGCTGTACTAAAGCTTCCATGAATGGAGGACAGGCAGGTGAAAAAAAAGTCTGCCTCCTCATTCATAGGTTTTTTATTAGTGGAAGCTATAGTACAGCTTCTCTGAATGGAGGACATGGCCAAAAAGCACAGGCGTTATTGGTACTATTGGTAACAAGTATATCTGTTAGGTCCCTCGGTTCATATAACCACCCCAGAAATATTACTGCGGTAGAGAGTAGGGGGGGGGGGGGGGCAGTGGATAGCAACTAAACCCACAGTTGGCAGCACAAGGAACACTTTGCATTGATTGTAAGATGATTGCATTGATTTTTTATTTATTTGTATTAAACTAGGCTTTGACAAGTTTTTGGCGATTTCACGTATCAAATAACTTAACAAGCCTCATATGCATTCAGGTACATTTTCTGCAGTTGTGAGAGTAAGGCCGTCCATAGAACCATGGATTGCAGAAAAAAAAATGTGCATGATTCCCCCATCAACACAGTGTTGATATGGCTATCCCCCCCTGCTAAGCAATTGTCTTCTCCCGGCGGGGGAGGAGGGGGTGGGCGGCGTAAACCGCCCCCCACCGGGAGAAGACTGATTAACGCTAGCGGCAATAGCAGCAAAACTGCAGGCTGGTTGTACCCAAGTTGATTGACTGATCAACTAGGTACATTCAGCCTGCCTAGTAATGGTTCAAATCTTGGCTGGTTCCTGCTGAACTGGTTGAGAGCGGAACCATCTATGACCAGCCTAACTACAAATTCCTTGTTTTAATATACTCTGACATTATTTGATTTTTGCATTTATTTGTTTAGGACAGGGTTGGACAACAGGCAAGGAACCAGGGAATATATCCTGTTTGATAAAAAAATGTGCATCTGCTACAAAACTTTTAAACTTTATTTAGATTTGTACTTGGTAGAACTTATTTTTTTCTTATGTTTTGATGAGCGTATAAAAGAATTGGAACACCTGTTCGGTTTTTTTTTGCTCTCGATTTCCCTTTGGAAAATGCGTCCTTTCTTTTTGTGCTGACACCATTGTCTCTGTAATTGAAAAGGATGGGAAATCCAAAACTTTACAGTTGCCTGCAGAGCAAAAGTAGAAAAGAAATCTTACAATGGGCACACCTGTTTTGGTGACAACTGTCCAAGCAGAAAAGAATTCCCCCTCACTTTCCGAATCTGGGACAGGAAGTGAAGGGAAAGCTTCCCTAGGGGACATAGAGCAACCCTTCTCTATTGAAAACAAAGTGTTGGCTATACACAAACTTTAATCTGAAGAATGGTTATCTATACATTAACCTTGTGGCCCAGAGTTTAATTGCAGTCTGTCGTATCCTGTGAAAATTGCAGATTATCTGAAATAAGTCAAAACGGTGCTACCTGTACCTTTTTAATATGAGCCAAGAATGCTCTGCAAGGCAGACTTTAATGGCGCAAATTTCTAGTGGAATTATGTTAGTAGAGCCTGCAGACCAACACTGCTTTAGATGGTTGGTATGCCAAAGATTCTAGAGCATATCTAAACCCAAAAAAAGAAAATGTAATATTGCTGTTTGCCAGTCCTTAGATTTAGTGGCTGTTTTTTTTGTTGTATTTATATTTTATTTTTTCCACCTGGTAATCTTGCAGTTAAAACACCTAGGCCCTTTTTACACTGGGGCAGTATGTGCGGTGGCGGTATAGCAGCGCTATTTTCTAGCGCCGCTAAACCGTTGGAATGGCGGCGGTATTCGGCCGCTAGCTGTGCGGTCTTAACCCCCGCTAGCGGCCGAAAAAGGGTTAATATTGCCGGCGGTATTACCGCGGTGTCCCATTGTTTTCAATGGGAAGGTGCGGTAAACACACCACTCCTCTCACCGCTCCAAAGATGCTGCTTGCAGGAGGTTTTTCCTCCTGCCAGCGTATCTCCTCAGTGTGAAAGCCCTCGGGCTTTCACATTGAGAATGCTGGGGCAGGAGTATTTCAGGCGTTATTTATGCGCTATTTTTAGTGCTAAAACGCCTGAAATATGCCTCAGTGTGAAAGGGACCTTCCTGTTGTCTTCAAATATGTCTGCCTTTGTTCATCTCCACTGCATACGTGATTGGGAGATTAGTAATTTACAGAAGAGATGCATTCATTTTTTTTATGTGTCAGTTCAACTCGCAGGAAATGACAAGGATACTGCATTTTTGGCAAGATTAACAGGTACTTGCTGAAAAAGTTCTCTTAAAAACTATTGCAGCCACCATATCTAGGGACTAGTAAACTGCAATATGTGTTTTTGTTCGTGGGTTTAGTTATCCTTTTTTATCTTCATGTTTGCTCCATTGTTATCTTAAATGTTGTCCCAGTTATGTACTGCATTGGCTGCACCGATTAAAACTACCTGCCAGTTTATGTACTTTTCATTTAAGCATTAGGCCGGGTTCACACCTATGCGCATTTCCCCGCATTCAATTCGCATAGCAGGAGAATGTGACTGGCTCTCTATGGAGCCGGTTCACATCTCTCTGCAGCAGGTCCGGTGTGTCGCAAAAACGCGTGCCTTTTTTGGTGCGTTTCAGGTTCTATTTTAGCCCAAAATTAGGGCTGAAATCAGACCTGAACCGGTGAACCAGAACGCACTGAACCCCTGTTGTGAGTCGAATGTAGGTCGGTGTGAACCTGGCCTCAATTGTTTCATTTTTATAGCCGAGTGTCCTTTTCCTACAGAATAATGCTTGTACCACTGCAGTATAATTTGACTTTTAAGATCCTTCTCTATACCTGGACTTTGTATCTGTTTTTATTGTTTTGACCTGCTTTGCATTTCATTCATGTGCTAGAAAATGTCTGTCTGTGCTTCTCAAGAATATATTGCAGCACTTTCTGAAAAAGCACAGATGTATCTTCTTGGAGGAAAAAAAAAAGTGCATTTATTATAAATGTTACACTATTTGGCTCAAACTGAGCAAATGTTTTTATACTGTCTGTAATCTAAAAAAAAAAAAAAAAATTAAACCGCACGTTTTTTTTTAAGAGTTGCCCATATTATGTATTATCTACTAACCTAAATATTTTTACATATAAGATGTTTTTGTAAGAAATTATCATGCTGAAAATATATAAATATATATATAAATATACATTCCATCACTTTATATTTGAGATTTTTTTAATCTCTCACAGTGTATTTTTTTTTATTTAGAATACTTTATATTGGTTTTAAAACACAGAATATGACTGTGTTAGCATAAGTTGCATAATGTTAAAATTATGTTTCAAGAAATTATAACTGAGGTCAGACGCCTCACTTTTATAACATATTAAAAATAATTGCAGTTCTACAATGAAATTAATTGTAGATAAATATTGTGTAGTGTTAAGAACTGAATGCTAGTTATATTTGTCTGGGACAGTCTTGTTGACCGATCAACGATTTTGCAGTTGTGCAAAAACACGCTAAAGAAAAATCGGTATTTATGTGCATTGGTTGAAACATATTAAATGGTTTATGTGTTTGTTTCATGTCAATCTATGAATATTCCTGCATATCATTTCATGGATGAAAATTTTATAGAGACGTGTATCGCCACTTTCTTTTACAGTAGATATATGGTGCAATCTAAAAAAAAAAAAAGAAAAAACGTTTTCTCCACAAATATGCTCTTTGTATGGTATGTTTTATTTATTTTTGATTTTTAACATCATAAAGTGTAACATTTGAATGTACTGTCACCTGTAGCATAAACAAATACTGTCTCAAAGTGAAAACCATTTTCAATCTTATATAAGCATTTACTAACTCTACTGTGATGTTCCATCTTGTAAGGAACGGGTTCAATGCATTTTGTATGTGTCTGTGTGTGTGTGTCAGTCTATGCATACGTTTTTGTACACACATCAATCTCTTTAGTCTACAGGCATGTTTACAACTATTCCATTTTTGTTTTTACATTTTATATTTAAATTTGCTATATTTCCATTGCCAAAGGTGTGTTTTTTTTTTTCTTCAGAAAACCCACATTTTGACAACCCACCTGAAGCATTATTTTTTTTTTTTGTTTGTTTTATATATGTTCATAAATTACATTTCAGTTTTTAGTATGCATTTTTAAACAAATCAATATTATTCAAAAAAAAAAAAAGCTGTTACTGATTACATTAGCACACTGCCATTCATTTATACTGGATATCAGTGGCCACATTTGTTAAGTGATGGACTGGGATACATCGTTTCTGTATTTTACAAAGAGAATTCTGCAAAAGAAATAAAATCTTTTAGTAAATAAACAGTCCCGTTTTGATCTTAATAAATCTGGTTTAGTTTTTTTCATTTACCGGTTATTATACATTCCAAATTTATGTACTTTAGTGGTGTTCTTGTTAGATATATGTTGCTTTGTATTTTTCATTGTAATATTGGGTATCTTCGACAATATAAAGATACCTTGCATATGTATTACTAAATTGTTACTATAAAATAGATAATATATTTAATGTCTAATAAAAAGTATAAAATCTGTTATACAAAATGTCTGCCTATTTTAATTGTGTAATTTGTATTGAGGTTTTTGTTTGTTTTTTTTATCCTTAAAATACAATATTTTTATTATTTTTTTAACAAAAGCCTATTTAAGCCCAAGAATATAGATGCGGTGGCTGCATTAGGCTGGCTTCACATCACTCTGGGACATTGGATTAGGGCAGCCCATTCATTTTTTTTTTTTTAGGCTGCCAATGTAACCGAGCAGATGAAAAATTTACCTGCAGTTTTTTTTTTTTTTTTTTTTTTTTGTAGACCACCAAACCCCAATGGTGCATTTGTGTTGCTGGCTGCTAAAATGTGTGCAGTGAGAAGCCATTTGAAATGAATAAGAACTTGTTGCTGCACTGCATAGGTGTGAAGGCTGTCCTTTTTTTTTTTTTTTCTTTTTTTTTTTTTCATCATGCTTTTTTTTCTACCTGGAGTTTGTGCCAGTGACACATTTGTGTTCCTAAAGCTCAGTCACTGTACTGTTTGGAATAGCATCTTTGACCTAAAACAATGGGTTAGGAATACAAAGCACCTCTCTACATAATGTATTGTTTTTATTATTAAATAGAAGTTTATTGATATAACAGATGAACATAAACAGTACAATACATACATTGTTTGCACAAAGTAAAAGTACACCTTCAAGGCAAGGAAATCTAGCCACGCACATTGTCTGCACCACATGGTAATGTACTTCACTAGGTACCAGTGGCATAACAACCGGGGGGGCCACCGGTGTGTCTGCCTCGGGCGCTGAGCTGTGAAGGCTGCATGTTAGCAGCTCCTATCTGTCCCAGCCGGCTGCATTTTAGCAGTGTCAGAGCGCTGGGAGATCTCCTTCCCAGGTTCCTCCTCTGCTTTGGCGTGTCTTCTCATGGGACAGGAGGAGGAGCCTGGGAAGGAGATTACCCGGCGCTCTGACACGGCTAACATGCAGCCGGCTGGGACAGATAGGAGCTGCTAAAGTGTCAGCAATCAATCACTGAGGACCCGGTAACAGATAACCGGTAAGTCAGTGCTGGGGGAAGGAATCTGAGGATTTGTGCAATAAGAGGAAGGATTTATGCTGAGAGGGATTAAGATTTTTTTTTTTTTTTTTTTAATGGGAAAATCTGGAGGCGAGTGCCTTTGTATTGGGGTGGGGGTTGTGCTTGTACGGGGAAATTGACAGGGAGGGATTAAATAAGAGGTTTGTGCTGAGGGTGGCTTGGTTGGGGGAATAAGAGAATTTGGGCAAGAAGAGGGGTTTAATACTGAAAGGGGGAGGCGGAAAAAAAAATCCTGCCCCAGGCGCCAATAACTCTGGTTACGCCACTGCTAGGTACCCCGAAAAGGGTACCACATAGACACTTAGGAGAAAATAAAAGTAAAAAGGATTTGCAACCTGAGCAAATAAAAAATGGTAACGGTGAACCCTCCACTAAACAAAAGACCTCTATAGGGGGTGATCACCCCCGGGCGCCATACTCCCTCAAATCTCTACTTCTTCCCCCTACAAAAGCAGACGGTCCATAATCGGATCAACCAGAGCCAGACCAGGAACATTCAGCCATCGTGCCCAAATTTTTTCACACTCCCTGTGTTGATATATGTATTTCTCTAATCTGATAGTGTCACCCATGTGATTCCGCCATTCCGTAGCCTGGAAGAGAGCCCTTGCTATCCCCAGTCTAGAGGGATCCTCCTCTGGGACATTGTCAACAATTCCCAGCAGGCATAGTTTAGGGTGGGCAGTAAGCTGTACCTGAAGGTGTTCTGTAGTTTAGTAGGAACTGTTAACAATTTAACTGATTACTAGCAGAAGCAGAAAGCACATGAAGTTATTGCTTCACAAGATTTGTGGTAGTTTAAAAAAATGTATAAAAAAATTGCAGCACTGAACGGATATGAGAAAATTGCAATTGTTTATTTGTATACTGTATCAGAATAAGATGAGACCGGACTACATTAAACCTACATATTTGTTCTCCATAACAAAGAGGGATGGGCTTCTGTGGTCCTTGGAGATACTGTAACTAGAAATAATGTAATAAGACAGGGCTCGACAAATACAGGTCGCCATGGCGACTAGAAATGGGGTCCTGGCGACTTGGCTTGGAAGGGGGGCCAAAAAAAAAGTTTTTTTTTTTTTTTTGTGAGCTGGTGTCATCTGGTGGTGAGCCGTTGGGTATTACAAGTTATTACCACCAGATGTGTAAGCTGGCGCCATCTGGTGGTGGCCGTTGGTATTACAAGTTAAGCATTACAAATTAAACAGCAATTCTAATGTAATTTTTCACTATTTTCACTGCCATCTTCTTCCCTCTAATTATAACCCCCAAACATTATATATATTTTTTATGCTAACACCCTAGAGAATAAAATGGCAATCATTACAATACTTTCTGTCACACCGTATTTGCGCAGCGGTCTTACAAGCGCACATTTTTGGGGAAAAATTACACTTTTTTTTAATTAAAAAATAAGACGACAGTAAAGTTATCCCCATTTTTTTTAATATTATGAAAGATAATGTTACGCCGAGTAAATTGATACCTAACATGTCATGCTTCAAAATTGCGTCCGCTCGTGTAATGCTAACAAACTTTTACCCTTTAAAATCTCCATAGGCGACATTTAAAAAATTCTATAGGTTGCATGTTTTGAGTTACAGAGGAGGTCTAGAGGGCTAGAATTATTGCTCTCGCTCTACCAATTGCGGCGATACCTCACATGTGTGGTTTGAACACCGTTTACATATGCGGGCACTGCTCACGTATGTGTTCGCTTCTGCGCGCAAGCTCGTCGGGACGGGGCGCGTTTTCTGGCTCCTAACTTTTTTAGCTGGCTCCTAGATTCCAAGCAAATTTGTCAACCCCTGTAATAAGAATGCAGCACAGGATGGTATGAACTGGCAAAATTTCTGGTAATGTTAACAGGTATTTTTTTGAATAATCAATGCAATTAATAGACTAATATATATTTTAGAACTCAGTTTTTCTGCCTGTGGAGATGTTTTTCTCTAAATACAAATTTTAAATGTAGAGATTTTTTTTTTTGTACTGAATACAAATGACGTAATTTTTGTACTCTCATTGTGATAATTGCACAGTCACAGTTGACCTCAGTAACTTTGCTATGCTTTCTACCTTAACCCTTGACTTAGTGAAAGTTGTAAATTTCCTTGCATTGCCTTATGATTTAATAATGCTGAGGTTTTTTTTCACTCATATCAAGTTTTTCCGAATTGTGGTGGTACCTCTTCCAACAGGAATAGGAAACGCATGGCAAAAACTAAAGCCTAGTACACACTGCTAGTTTTTTTTTTTTTTTTTTTTGTGTCCATGGAATGGCAAGAAACTACGGTACCTAAAAATCTCCATTGGCGATGCTTTTAAAAATAAAATACGGTTACCAGGTTAGTTAAAGAGGAGGTCTAGTGCTAGAATTCTTGCTCTCGCTCTGACGATCGCAGCGATGCCTCATGTGTGATTTGAACACATTGACATACGCGGGCACAATTTATGTGTGCGTTTTCTTTGCTGGTCACTTTAATTCCGGTCACAAGGAATGTAAACATCCCTTGTGACAGTAAAAAGTGGTGACAGGTACTCTTTATGGAGGGTGTAACGGGAGTCACTTTTGGGCACAGATTGAGCCAGGAAATAATGGACATATGTTAGATTGCTTTAACATGGGTCTGTAATCCACAATATATTCAAAAATGTCTAAGAACTATGTACAGGTTGTTGATTCTGAACCCAACAGGTCAATTGAAAGAGTGACTCTTGGGAACATAGACTGTTAGGGGGTTAATGTCTGCTACTGTGATGTAAATGAACCTTAGTATGGCTCCTAAGAACCTTTCATTGGTTTATGCTAATTGACACTGTATTGTGTGAAAGTTCTATTGATGATAGATGTGTGTTGTGAGTTAGCACGGTCTAAAGGTCAGATGTCTGACTTGTCGGCTGTAGTTGGCTCATGTAGATTATGTCTACTAAAGGAATGTGTATTGAGGGGGGCTCGTTAGGAACCATTGTATGATGCTGTGGGTGGAGTGTGTCATTGTCCATTTGATTACTGCAGTATTCTTTTTGTGTGTATATAAGAGCCTGCCTTCTTAATAAAGATTGTCTATTCGTTTGAACGAGAGAACAGAGCTGTGTGTCTCGTTTCTGGGGGGAAATCCGTATGGGTTATGGTCGCCGGATTGTGGAGTGTCGATAAGCTGTCTTGGGTTCGGAAGGGAATATCTTAAACTGCGTTAACCCCTGTCCCATTTGGGGTTCGGTTACAGAGGGGATTGAATGTTTAACCACTTCCAAACCGCCGTACGTCTTTATACGGCCTAACTTTAAAGATTGATATCTCGGTAACGGCAGCAGCTGCTGCCACAACCGAGGTATCCATCTTTAGTGTCAGCGGTTCTGTTAACGATAACGGCAGTCTCCGTGGCGGATTCGCTGCGAGATCGCCGTTATCGGCGGCGGGAGAGGGCCCCCCCTCCCGCCGCTCTCCCGCGCCCTCCGCCACTTACCGGAGCCGTCGGTAGCGGCGGAGGAGATCGGGACCGTTCGGCTGCTGACTGGGGACGAGACTGAAGGAAAAATCTCCTTCGTCCGTCCCCATAGCTCTGCTGGGCGGAAGTGACGTCAAAACGTCAGTCCCGCCCAGCCTCTTAAAGAAACATTTTTTTGAAAAAATTACAGTTCCAAATTTTTTTTTTTTTTTTTTTTTGCATTTTAGTCTAAATATGAGATGTGACGTCTTTTTGACCCCAGATCTCATATTTAAGAGGACCTGTCATGCTTTGTTCTATTACAAGGTATGTTTACATTCCTTGTAATAGGAATAAAAGTGATGATTTTTTTTTTTTTATCCAGTGTAAAAAATAATAAAATAAATAAAAATAAATAAGAAAAAAAAAAATGTTAAAGCGCCCTGTCCCGACAAGCTCGTGCGCAGAAGCGAACGCATACGCGAGTTGCGCCCGCATATGAAAATGGTGTTCAAGCGACACAAGTGAGGTATCGCCGCGATCGTTAGAGCGAGAGCAATAATTATAGCCCTAGACCTACTCTAACTCAAAAAATGCAACCTATAGAATTTTTTAAACGTCGCCTATCGAGATTTTTAAGGGTAAAAGTTTGACGCCATGCCACGAGCGGGCGCAATTTGTAAGCGTGACATGTTGGGTACCATTTTACTCGGCGTAACTATATCTTTCACAATATATAAAAAAATTGGGCCAAATTTATTGCTGTCTTATTTTTTAATTAAAAAAAAGTGATTTTTTTCCAAAAAAAGTGCGCTTGTAGGACCGCTGCGCAAATATGGTGTGACAAAAAGTATTGCAATGATCGCCATTTTATTCTCTAGGGTGTTAGAAAAAAAAATATATATATATAATGTTTGTGGGTTTTAAGTAATTTTCTAGCAAAAAAAACTGTTTTAGTCTTGTAAACACCAAATCTGAAAAACACCCAAAGTAGAGAAGTGGTTAAAAGACCCCAAATCCCTCCTTTGCACTTCAAAGTATTCACATCACCAAAAACTGCAATTTTGAACACATTTTTTTTTTAAATCGCCGTCATTTGCAGCCAAGTAAACCGGAAGTGATGTTGTGATGTCGCTACCATGTTTTTACATAGGAGACTGGAACAAAGGCATTTCCTGATTTGTTTCAGTCTCTCTAGCCGGTGGACAAGCCGGATCATGGCTCGGGTCTCCTTCAGGATAACAGCCGCTCTAAAAAATTGTAGCGGTGTGATGTCTGTAGCATCTGGCATCATCCTAGTATAACTCCTTAAAGCCAAAGCCGGAAATGTGCATACAGTCAGTGCTAAGGGGTTAAATAAAATGCTTTGTTTTAGAAGGTAAGGGTTCACATATACTTTAAAAACACAATTTCTGTCCTTATTAATTTATTATCCTGTTGACCCTAAAAAGTGGGGCATCTCTGCAGTGGATTCAGTCATTTCATGTCTTAACAAGACTTTGGCTGTCCCTGTAGAGTACATCCCAGTGTTTAAAGGCTTTATGAATATTAGGCTTAGCCACTTCCCGTCCATGGTATGTCATATGACCTCCTGGACTTTGAGTGGAGATATCTGAATGAATTTGCAGCTACAGGCATCATTCAGATATTAAGTCTGCTGCACGTCTCAACAATAAATAACTAAATAAACAGTTATTAAAAAACTAGTTAAACAGTCCTTCAAGTGGCCAGCACAAAAAATGGATGAACACCAATATAAAGAAAATAGGAAAAAAGGTGCAGCGCTTAGATATAATTCACAGGGCAATGAACTCAAGATGTATCGCATATCTTTGGTGAGAAAAACTTGATCAGGGAAGAGGAAGAGCCACCACCATCACCCAAACACACTGCCTCTTATCCTCCGCTGTGGACCCTTATTACAGGGGTCAGATCAGCCAGAAAAATAAACGGTATCCTTGATTACAGCACACCAGGTAACATCAAGGCAGGTATAACAGATACAGGTAACCAGATCTCTGGTTCCCAATGCTCATAAGTGTTGCAACATCAGCGTACATCCTCAGATAACATAAAAGAACAGGCCTCATGGTGCAGTAATCTTAACATCAATTTATTGTAGATAATAACAAGAATTGCACTCACATGATAGGTTAAAAAACACTTGCGTTATTGTCTCATTACATGAGAACCTCCAACAAGATGGAGCTCGTGTAGGCCAGGACTCGGAGGTGTGAATATATCTCTCCCTGACTACTCTCCTCTGACATGTTTCGCCCCACCCATATGGGAAGGTAACTGAGATAACAGGCTTTTTATACATCATCTGCCACATAAATGGAGAATGGGAATAATGAATAATGTGGCTAGTCCTTATTTCAGTTTTGATTGCAGTGCATTTTTTGTTTAAGGGCTGAGTTTCTTCTTGAACTGGTTCTTTAAAGCAGAGGTTCACACAAAAAGTGAACCTCCGCTTTTTGGACTCCTCCCCCACTCCGGTGACACATTTGGCACCTTTCAGGGGGGAGGGGGTGCAGATACCTGTCTGAGACAGGTATTTGCACCACTTCGGGTCTGATCCGTGGGGGTTATCCAGCCTGTGACGTCACTCCCCCCGCTGTCTTCTGGCAAACACTGTTCCCAGGAGAGAGCGGGGACCAGTGACAGTGCGCCGCAATCCTCGCGCATGTGCAGTAGGGAATCGGGCAGTGAAGCCGCAAGGCTTCACTTCCTGATTCCCTCACTGAGGATGGCGGCGGAAGCAGCCGAGGACAGAGCGATTGCCTCGGCTGCTAACATCGCGGGCGCGCTGGACAGGTAAGTGTCCATTTTTTAAAAGTCAGCAGCTGCCGTATTTGTAGCTGCTGACTTTAAAAAAAAAAAATAGATATAATGCGGCAATAGATATAATGTCTCTCCTGGGCAAAACCCCATATGGGTTCGGCTTTCCCTTAAGAAGCCCCCATAGGGCGTGCGCAGGCGCCTGCTGCGTGGCGGGGACCCGATGAGCATGGCGGGTGTGGTCACGTGCACGAGAGCCAGCACGGGGATTAGTGTGTGTAAACGCACAAATCCCTGTTCTGTCAGGGGAGAAGAAACATATTGTTTGTTCCTACTAAGTAGAAACAACGATATGTCTCCTCCCCCAGTCAGTCCTATCCCCATACAGTTATAACACAGGGAACACACATTTAACCCCTTGATCGCCCCTAGTGTTAACCCCTCCCCTACCCGTGACATTACACAGTATTCCAAAAATGTGTCAAACGTGTCGGTTCTGTCCGTTGCAATGTCGCAGTCCCGATAAAAGTCGCAGATCACTGCCATAAAAATGCCATCAATCTTTCCCATAGTTTTTAGACGCCATAACATTTGCGCAAACCAATCAATATACGCTTATTGCTTTTTTTACCAAGAATATGTAGAAGAATATATATTGGCCTAAACTGATAAAGAACTTTTCTTTTTTTTTTTGGGGGGGGGGGGGGGGGTATTTATTATAGCAAAAGGGGAAGGAAAGAAAAATGCTTGATTCTCCTATCAACACAGTCAGTGTTGGAGGGTGAATGCTTCCCGCTGCGCTATTGTATTCTGCCAGCGGGAGGCGCAAGGAACATTCCCCGCCAGTAGAATACAATGGTTACTGCTAGTGACTATAGCCACTGGCATTAACCATATGTAGAATGTTCCCAAAGGCTGGTTGTACCCAAGTTGATCAACTTGGCTAAAATCAACCTGTCCATACATGGTTCAAATATCAGCCGGTCCCTGCTGAACCAGTTGAGATTCGAACTGTCTTGTCGGCTACAGGACAGCTGGATTCCCACCCTTGTATTGTGGTGTTCTGTTTCTGTTGTAAAGGTTTTGCTTCAGGTTATGTCCTACGGTTCTCGTTTAGTACTGACATATTTAGGAGGTACTTCCTCTTAAAGTATTTTTTAGTGATGCATTTTCTGTTCCTTTTGAAGAAGGTACATGTCTCTCATGTGCCTTTCTGGATAACTCCTGCAAATCACTGGTAAGTTTAACTCTGGATTTTTTTTCACCATCCCAAGTCTGTATACTTAAAGGGGTTGTAAAGACAAAAATATTTTCCTCCTAAATTAAAGTCTGACAGTAGCTGATAAAGTAAAAAGTAATGTTTTGCATTATAACTAGTTTGATACCTGTTGAAATCGAGCTGTTTTATTCACCTCAGTCACTCCTGAATCATTATTCTCACTGACTTCCTGGTTTGCGGTGCGCATTCATTCTTGCTACATCACGGCCTAATGGGAACTACAGTTACCATTAGGCTTGGCCTCCATACCTGTGAGGGATAAGAGAGCATCTTCAGGCAGGGCTGTAGTCATAGGGAGGGGGTGAGCACATTCTGCTTTCCACCATGCAAAACGGCTCAGATGCTGGTGGAAAGCAAGAAGAGGAGAGATCGGAAATGTATTTTTCAAACCTGGATTACTGTATTTTGGAGGTCAAAAGGAAAAACGAGGTAAGTGATATTTAAATGCTCTAGCTTACAGCAATCAATTGATCTAATAAAAAAAGAACCTTTAGTGTTCCTTTAATAGGGATATTTTCCCTTACTTCCCCTGTCCATGAGACAGGAAGATAGAGGAAATCTCCCTAGCAGTAAAACCAGACAAACTTGTATCCTTTGTTCACACCCACCAAAAATTCTAAATATATTTTGATTAAAATTTCACTTTAGAAAGAAGGGTTTTACATTTATGCCATAAAAAAAGCAGAAAAAAGTTTAGGTTATTCATTTAATCAAAAATACCAAAAGTTTTAATCAACCTTCTTGAAGTAGAAGCTTTTTTTTCTAATATATTCAGCCGCTTTATGGCACTATTGCACATGATTACACTAGACTGGATTCCTGATGTTGGCACATCACATCATCAGAGGACTATGTATGGCACAATATGTGTCAGCAAGGCTGCTTCTAATCTCAATAAGGAGGCACAGTTGGGAGAAGTGACCCTTTAATTGGATATGCCCGAAAAAGAACCTTTATGCAGGATCACCAGGTATTTTTTTTTAATGAAAACTGCAGCTTTCAAAAGATTGAAAATAACTCTTATTACAGATTACTGTATATGAGTTCTTTGTGACGAGCAGTAATATATTTATGTATATGTTTTTATTAGACATTGAGGAAATTACTTGAAAGAAGTGATCTCTGTCCCATAGATGCCTGTTCACTCCTTGTGCTGTTCCTAAGCTGTGAATGTTGTCTTGGTTTCAAGATCTTGCTCATGGCAGCCCTGTATTTCTGTGACATAATGTTGTACAACATTGGATTAATGGAGGCGCTCAGGTAGAAAAGAACCATAGATATGAGGTTAAAGTACTGTGTAAAATGATAAAATACAAACTCTCCCATTCCTGTCCAAGCAAACAAGAGACGACCAATGTGGTAAGGAAGCCAGCACAGCACAAAGGAGACAACGACGAAAGCTGTAAGAAACCAAAATAAAACTTTATTGGTTGGTTCTCTGGTCCCCAAAAATCAAGAATGCCCAAATAGCGGACATTACTCTTTGTTTTGGGGGGATTTTTTGCATAACATTACAAAACACTAAATTAATGAAATGTCTCTAGTTGGTTCAAATTTAGGTAAAATAACCAAAGATGTTCTTGAGAACGGAAGAGACCTGAAAAAAATTGGTATGACTAAAATGGGTCTTTTTCGAGTTTCTAAGACAATTTTAATATGCTGTTAATTTAGATCAGCCTTTCTCAACCTTTTTATCCCAGAGGAACCCCTAAAATAATTTTCAGGTCTTGTGGAACCCTTACCAAAACCAGTTCAGCGGAGTCAATAGGAAAAATATATCTTAACTGGTGGTCAGTTGGAAAAAAATCCACCCTTACAGGCAGTTAAAAAGATCATTGGTGTTGTGCCACTGATTTTACCAAGTGACATTGGCCCTGGGAGTATGCATGCACTACCAAAAGGTAGGTCAATTGGCCACAACTCAAAGAACCCCTAGCAATCTCTGGAGGAACCCTGGTTGAGAATGGCTGGTTTAAAGTATATCTAAAAACACATATTTTAGTAGTAACAGTGTAGAATAGGGTTGTCCCGATACCACTTTTTTAGGACCGAGTACAAGTAACGATACTTTTTTTTCATGTACTCGCCGATTACGAATACTTTTTTTAAATGCAACCATGTGTCCCCAAATGCAGCCTTGTGTCCCCAAATGCAGCCTTGTCCCCAAAGAGAAAGCCAAATTTAGACAAATAACCCAAACCACAAGCAATTTTGGGGCATCTTGAACAATGCCTCCCACTTCTTACCTGCCTTAGGGGTGAGCAGTGTCTAGGCCTATGTGACAGCAAGAGGGGGTCCCAGCTCTCACCTGGCCTAGTATATACTGGTGCGCTGCATTATGGCTGCAGTACCAAGATATTGCTGCTTTTGAAAATTACTCCTTAATGCTTGTTTTATTATTTGGGATACCCTGAAGCAAAAAATGTAAACCTGTACTCCAGGAAATTCCTGAGGCTTTACATTTTTCTCACAGCTCTAAAATTAGCAAGCTCAAAGCTGAAATGGGGGCTAAATATTGCTTGAATACAAGAAGCATGTATATTCTTACTTATAAATAACACATGGTCACTGCTGCTCACTCCCTTTACTCAGGGAGAATGGTCTTGTATCCCCCTAGGTCCCCCACTCACAGCTTTGCTCAGGGTATGTACAACATATCCTTGATGCCACTTCTACACAAAGTGGACACAAAGTGGATTTTATGTCCTTTGATATCACCTATTGATATAAATATCTCCTTATTAAAGCCTTTTGCATATTAATAGACAGGTTTTAACAAAAAGCAATCGGAGCACATTCTGCTATGAAAGCCTTTTGATTATCTGGCTACGGTGTGTTCTCTAAATTTATGGTTTTGTCCAACAGTAACTTCCCTAGAAATTGTTAGGGTTAACTTCCCAATTAATTGCTATCACACTGTAGAGCAGGGTTTTTCAACCAGGGTGCTGCGGGCACATCCTGGTCCGAGCACTACTCTGTGTTAACGACTGTGCAGTGCATCTGTGCAAGGAAAAAGAGCACAGCCCGCGCGGCTCTCTCCTCCTCCCTGCAGCTAAGTGTACTATTGCAAAGCAGAAAGCTGTGTGGGAGCTGCCCGCGTCCTACATCCCTCATCAGTTGTTTAGGACATGTCAGGCGGCAATACAGCTTTCTGCTTTGCCAGCATAAGTACACATGGCTGCAGAGAGGAGGAGAGAGCTGTGCTCTCTCTCTCTCCTTGCAGAGCGGCACTGCACAGGTGTTAACACACAAAGTCAAAAAGTTGGGGGATGCAGAATGGGAGGAAAAAAAGCAGCAGCTGATCATATTTTACTCGGAGCAGAGCAGTAGGTAGTCATCCATTGGGAAATAAAGGAATAGGAAACAGAGAGAACTGATTGTGAAACAGGGAGGGGGGGACATTGCACAGGAGTTAAAGGGGTTGTGAGGCTCCATGCACACTGGACTAAAAAAACGTTGATTCTACAGGCGTTTGAAGTTTTTTTCTCCTGCCTCTAGAAGCACTTCTATTGTGCTCTATGTGTCTTTGCACATTATTGACTGCTACAGGAGTTTTCTGTCAGGGACGTTCGAAGGCAGGAAAAAAAAACCTTCTCTATCGCGTTTCCTGGAGGAGTTTAGGAGCTGTAAAAACGTCAGTCTCTCCTAAACTCCTCTTATCTCTTCTGAACTTCAAGTGCCAACATTTTTTTAGGTGTGTTGTGGGAGTAAAAACTTTTGCAGAGGGGAGTGTAGTGCAAAAAACGCCTATAAACTAAACTCTCATAGACTCGCCTAAACTTTGTACAATATGCTTTCATTTTGCGTCTTTTATGCCACGTTTTTCAAGCTAAAAACGTTGACGTTTTTTGTGCTCCTAGTGTGCATGGAGCCTAAAGGTTTGTTTTTTATTTTCTAAATAGGGTCTTTTAAGCTAGAGCATTGTTGGTTCACTTACCTTTTCCTTTGATTTCCCTTCTAAAAAAAAATGTTTCTTTGTCTGAATTCCTCACTTCCGGTTTCTCCTCAGTAAGCTTGCCCCCCTGTTCTGGCTGGGGGTTAGTCAGCCAGAACAGCTTACTGAGGAGGAACAGGAAGTGAGAAATTCAGACAAAGAAAAAAACATTTAGAAGGGAAATCGAAGGAAAAGGTTAGTGAACCAACAATGCACTAGCTTAAAGGAACCCATATAGAAAATACAAAATTAACCTTTACAACCCCTTTAAGGACAGCCCACATTTGTGCTGGGAGAGGCTTTTAGTGGAGTTTTTCTAGAAGGTGGGGGGGGGTGTTGTGCTAGGAGGATGAATTTGGGGGGGAGGGGTGATTTGGAGACGTTAGAACCTAAGATCACTGAACAGACTGCATTTTAGGGCTTGTTCACACCAGGTGCAGTGAGAATATTGCAGGTTTTCCTGTACCACACAAACATGTGCTACCTTTTGCAGTTGCGTGTGAGTGCAATTATTTCTTAATTACACCCCACATTTAGCAAATGCATGTACGTTCGCGCTCATTAAAAATGTGACTTGCACAAACACGCAAAAAAAACGCACCTTCTGGTGTGAATGAGCCTTCAGATTGATGGGATTGTGCACAGTTCTAAAAGCTGCCCTGTCTGAAATAAGGTTGAAAAACACTGCTGTACAATACATTGCTTTGATGGACATATGGGAAGTGCTTGTTTTTTTTTTTATTCTGGCCTTCAGCATGAAATTAAGAAAATTTCGTGGACATATGGAACTTGGGTGGATTTTTTTGTCCCTTTTATCATAAAATGAAGGCTTGTCAACGGACAATGTTTTTTGTCTGTTGTTTCTAGACAACACAGCTCCCATTAAACATTTCCATCCATTCAGCCATTGAGTCTTCCACCTACTTCTTTTAGACAGGTGTTTTCAACATTCATGGCAGGTATTGCTGTAGCTCACAAAAAGAACAACCTGAGATTATGAAGTCAACTGTTGACATGTCAATTGTTGGTATAGCCACACAAGGCATGCAGAGGCTGGGAAAAAAATTCTAAAAGAGGCAATTTGCCTAGGTACATCGGTACTCATAGAACCAACTACTGAAAGAAAAGGACAAAGTGTCATCCTATTCTGCTAACAGTTTGATTCTAGGTGTGTGGACTCAGCTCACAACAGCACCTCTTCTCATTCAAAGAGTTTTCTTTATTTTCATGACTGAATATTGTAGATTCACACTGAAGGCATCAAAACTATGAATTAACACATGTGGAATTATACATAACAAAAAAGTGTGAAACAACTGAAAATATTTTTCATATTCTAGGTTCTTCAAAGTAGCCACCTTTTGCTTTGATTACTGCTTGGCACACTCTTGGCATTCTCTTGATGAGCTTCAAGAGGTAGTCACCTGGCTCAGCACCCCATCACTCTTTTTCTTGGTCAAATAGCCCTTACACAGCCTGGAGGTGTGTTTGGGGTCATTGTCCTGTTGAAAAATAAATGATGGTCCAACTAAACGCAAACCGGATGGAATAGCATGCCGCTGCAAGATGCTGTGGTAGCCATGCTGGTTCAGTATGCCTTCTAGTGTTGCTCACGAATATTCGCATTGCGAATATTCGTTACGAATATGGCATATTCGAATATTCGCGAATAACTCGAATTTTGCGGCCAAAATTCGCTATTCCGAATATTCGTATTTCTTCAAATTTATTTTTAAAACAGATCACATCCTATCGACGTCTAAAAGCATTGCTGGTATGATTAGAGACCCTGGGCCGAGTAGCTAAGCTGAGGCGATCCTTTTATGTTGCCGAATATTCGCAATCGCGAATATTTGATTTCCGAATATTCGCAAATACTTTCTCCGCCCTTCTTTTGCATCAGAGCCAATCAGAGTTCTCCTACCACAGCTGTCAAAATTTCGCAATCAATTTCGCATTCGCATTAGCGAAATTTCGATAAAATATCACGAATATTCGCGAATACTTTCTCCGCCCTTCTTTTGCATCAGAGCCAATCAGAGTTCTCCTACCACAGCTGTCAAAATTTCGCAATCAATTTCGCATTAGCGAAATTTCGATAAAATATCATGAATATTCGCGAATACTTTCTCCGCCCTTCTTTTGCATCAGAGCCAATCAGAGTTCTCCTACCACAGTTGTCAAAATTTCGCAATCAATTTCGCATTCGCATCAGCGAAATTTCGCAAAAAATGTTTTTTGATAAAATATCACAAATATTCGATTTTAGCGAATATTTCACGAATATTCGTCTATATATTCGTGATATATCACAAAATCGAATATGGCGTATTCCGCTCAACACTAATGCCTTCAATTTTGAATAAATCCCCAACAGTGTCACCAGCAAAGCACCCCCACACCATCCCACCTCCTCCATGCTTCACGGTGGGAACCAGGCATGTAGAGTCCATCCGTTCACCTTTTCTGCGTCGCACAAAGACACGGGGGTTGGAACCAAAGATCTCAAGTTTGGACTCATCAGACCAAAGCACAGATTTCCACTGGTCTAATGTCCATTCCTTGTGTTCTTTAGCCCAAACAAGTCTCTTCTGCTTGTTGCCTTTCTTTAGCAGTGGTTTCCTAGCAGATATTCTACCATGAAGGCCTGATTTACACAGTATCCTCTTAACAGTTCTAGAGATGTGTCTGCTGCAAAAGGTGGCTACTTTGAAGAACCTAGAATATGAAATATATTTTCAGTTGTTTCACACATTTTTGTTATGTATAATTCCACATGTGTTAATTCATAGTTTTGATGCCTTCAGTGTGAATCTACAATTTTCATAGTCATGAAAATAAAGAAAACTCTTTGAATGAGAAGGTGTGTCCAAACTTTTGGTCTGTACTGTATATGGACTTTTTAATTGTCTAATCCTCATTTATTGCACGTTTGTCATTGCACCTTATTGAACACTTACAGGATTTTTTTGCACGTAGTGTTCTCAATCTTATTCATTCATATTTATTATTATTTATTTTTGCTAATTTGCACGTTATCCTTTCCAGGACTGCAGATTTACACAGACACTATTGCACTTTGTACAGGCACTAACATTGTGTTGCATGTCTAGTTGGTATTTATTAGTATTTATTTACGTTCACTATTGCACTTTATGATAGAGCTATTTAAAGTTAATGAATTATAACTAGCGCCACTCCTACACCTTTAATCAATTCCCTCTACCCATGACTAATTTGTGTTTACATTTTATACTGTATGGTCAAAGGTTTGTGAACATCTGACCATAACACCTAATACCTTGTTGATACCTCAAAACCACAGGCATTAATATGAAGTTGCTCCTCACCTTTTGCAGCTATATCACACACTGTTCTCTTAGACCCCATGCACACTATTAGATTTTCTGCAGATTTTTGTCTTCAGATTTACCAAAACCATATAATATGAGGTAAAACCTTAGGAGTTTCAATTTGTATGCAATCAGGCAGGCCCTTGCAGTACATGGTTTTGGTAAATCTGAAGAAAATCTAATAGTGTGTATGGGGCTTAAGAAATACTTTTCACAAGATTTTTTAGTTTGTTGGAATTATTGCCCTATCAACCAGAACAGCATTTGTCGGGTCAGGTGCTGATGTTGATGAAGAAGACTGGTTCCCAAATCGGCATTCAATAAGATTGAGATTAACGCTCTGTGCAGTCCACTTGAGTTCTTTCATTAAACTTTTTGAACCATGTCTTTATTGAACTAGTTTTGTGAACCGGAGCAGAGTCATGACTGAACAGGAAAGGGGTTTCCTCAAATTGCTGCTTTAAACTTTTAAGTGCTCATGTCTTAATATCTTAGTATGCTGTAGCAATACCAGTACCTTTCACTGGAAACATCCGAATGCAATAATTTGGACGGGTGTTCCTATACTTCTGGTCATAAGGGTGAGTGTGATGGTTAGGTATTCGCAGCATTTTGATCCTATATTGCTCACTCAAATCACCACGATCCACTTACAACTAAAATACAATTTTCCGGTGGACTAGCCCTTTAGTAAAGTTGACAAATACTTTTAGGGTCTATGCACACTGGGCTTAAAAAATGCTGTTTCTGCAGGAGTTTTGCGTTTTACCTGTAGAAACAGCTCAATTATATCCTATGTGTCCATGCACATTAGGACGTTTAGAGACATATTTAAGCTCAGCTTTTAGAGGCATGCATGTTTAAGAGGACAAAAAAACCCTTCTGTACAAAAAAAAATGCTGTTTTTTTTAGCCCAGTGTGCATGGACCCTTAATGCATTTATTACCCCAACACTCCATGGGCCAGATCCTCAGCCAGCGGTGCAAATTTAGTTTGTCCTAACTTATGTGATTTAAGTTACGTTGCCCTAAGTTGGTGTCGTAAGTGCCGTATCCACAGCGCATTTGCGTCTAAATGTGCGCCAGCGTAACTTAAATTCAGAGGCGTAAGGCGGGGTTTTTGCAAGTGGGAAGGAAGTGGGCGTGCTTCATTGTAATGAGCCGTGACCCCATGCAAATGAGGCGCCGGCCCTACTGCGCATGCGCGCACGAATCGGGACCTCACTGGGCATGTGCAGAACTTATCTCGGCGCAATCAGTGAGATAGGTAAAAGGCCAAGTGTACTTAGTTTGAGGATCGCCCTGTGTCTAAAAAGCACCACACACACACACTTCCCTTGCTAAAGTATATCCCATTGTTCCCCTTCCATGAGCAATTTGCTTCTGCTCTGTTTGTTTGTGTGTTGGTAAGTTGTGTTTGTGAGAAAAGTGTTTGAGGAGTTGGAGAGTCTAGTTGTTGTTTGTGTTTGAGAAGTGTATTTATTTAATTTGTTTGTTATTGTTTTTGCTGATTGTTTTTTGGTGTTTGTTTTTTGGTGTTTGTTTTTTGTTTGTTTGTTGGTGCGTGTTTCTTTTTGAATTACTATTAGCTGTGTCCTTGTGTGTTTAGATTTTCTTGATTTTTTTGTGGTATAGATTTTTGTCAGGTTTTTGGGTGTGTATTGTCGATTGTTTGTCGGGTGTGTTTGTTGTTGCTGGGTGGTGTATGAGATGCCCCCTAAACGCAGGAAGCTTAATTTCACCCTGGGAGAGAAGCAAATTCTTGCTCGGGGCATTGTGAAATATGGGCGATTTCTGCATGGCCCTGAGAGCCAGAACACCACCCCGGCCAGGAGGAGGCAGCTTCTTAAAAAGATAACGGACCAGATCAATGCGGCGGGGGGGGGGAGACTAGGACCCCCGCTGGCATACAGAAAAAAATAAACGATCTGAGAAGCGTCGTCCGGACTAAGATGGCAAGGATCGACGCCCATACCAGGGGCACTGGAGGAGGGGGACCCTGCCCAGTCAGACTGACGGAGGAGGAATGGGCAGTGGCCCAGTGTTTCCACCCACAGCAGGTGGTGGGCCTGCCTGGCTATACGTCAGATGTTCCTAGGAGGACAGGTATGTTTTTTGGTTTATTCTCTGTTGATTAGCATGTGTGGGTGGGGGAAGGGAAGATGTGCCAAGTGTGTGGTTCCTCAAACATGTGATTGTTTTGTGTCCTCCACAGATGGCCAGGAGGTTACACGCCAGGAGGTTCCACGCCAGGAGGTTGGAGGCCAGGAGGTTCCACGCCAGGAGGTTGGAGGCCAGGAGGTTGCAGGCCCATCGGGCCAGGCTGCAGCACCACCCCCAAGACAGGCAGATGATGAGTCCCAAGAAGGGCAGGATTCCCCAGGGGAGGGGATTGGCCAAACCTACACTCATGAGGAGGTTGAGGGGGAGGAGGTTGAGGTTGAGTGGGAGGAGGATGATGAGGGGGAGGAGGAGGAAAATATGCAGATTGGCCGGGAAGTCCTCCTGGCCACTGATATGATGACCTTTGAGTCTTCCCCTGAGACTACCCCTGAGGCTGGCACCAGTCAGGCCACCATCAGGGGTAGCCCCTCCCACTTCTCCCCCAACAGGCCTCCAGTCACCAGGGTCACTCTCTCCCCTCCTCCAGGCCCGCAAGACTCAGCGGCAGCCAGGGGGACAACCCAGGAGACCGTGGCTGTGGGCGAGCGTCTGTCGGCCAGTGTGGTGAAGGACAATGCCCGGCAGACCCGCATTCTTGGAAAAATTCTGGAAAAACTGACGCAGATGGAGCACAGCCATGGTGAAATGATGGAGGCACTCGGTGATGTGGCCACCAACTCAACGGCGGTCATAACATGTTTGAATGACATACAGACCGCCACAACGCGCGTGGCCCATGAGCTGAGTGCCCTGACCCAGGCTGTGCAGGACAATACAAGGTCTGGCCAGGCCAATGCGGCTGCCCTCACTGCCTGTCTCACTCGCATTGCAGGGGCCATGGAGGGCAGGCCAGCAGGGGCGGCTCCTCCTTCCCCAGCTCTACCCCCCCAGGAGGCTCCTCCTTCCCCAGCTCAACTCCCCCAGGAGGCTCCTCCTTCCCCAGCTCAACCCCCCCAGGAGGCTCCTCCTTCCCCAGCTCAACCCCCCCAGGAGGCTCCTCCTTCCCCAGCTCCACACCCCCCCAATGGACATCCTCCGCGACGGCGTGGCCGTGGCCGTGGCCGTGCCCCTGCTCGTGCCCGTGCCCCTGCCCGTGCCCCTGCCCAGCCAAGGCGTAGTAATCGCCGCCGCTAAAACATTTGCTGGGATACTTGTTTTTTTTTTTTTATGCATTTTTTTTTTTTTTTAATTTTGTCTTCTGTACTTATGATTTGGTTTATGTGTGTGAATGATGTGTGAATGTGGGGGGGTGGCATTCCTAAGAAATTAAGGTTGTCACCCTCAGTTTTGGTGGAGTAGGGATCCCCAGGACCAGGGAGAAGGGCAATCCCAGGTTCCTGAATGGTGTATGAATGCACAGTGACATAATTGGAGCCGTGGCGTGGCGTTACTGCTCCCAAGTCCCAAGGGGGGGGGGGGGACTTGGATCTAATCCAATTCGATGTGCATGTGATGTGTCTGTGCAAGGAACCACAGTGGTGTGCATTCATGCATTATCATTGTGACTTTATTGATGTGCATTTACAGTGAAAAAATACATACTTATTGTGACATTAATCATGTGCATTTACAGTGAAAAAAAACATACTTATTGTGACATTAATCATGTACATTTACTGGGAAAAAATGCCTTCTGCAAGGCGTCTCCTAGCTGTTGTGCCCTCAGCAGACCGGGTAGAGTTGGTTGGGATAGTATTGCCTGGGTCAGGGGTCAGGTCATTACATAAGTCAATATGCAGTCCCCTTCTGAGGGCAAAGTTATGGAGTATGCAACATGCCCCAATTATTTGACACACAAAGTCAGGGGAATACAGCAGGGTACCCCCAGACTTATCCAGGCATCTGAAGCGGGACTTCAGAAGCCCAAAGGTCCGTTCAACCACTCCCCGGGTTCGTATGTGCGCCTGGTTGTAGCGTTGCTCTCCTGGGGTTTGGGGGTTCCTGAATGGGGTCATTAGATGAGGTCCCAAGGCATATCCAGAGTCACCTGTAAGGGAAAAGACAGGAGGATATTAGTCATGCATGTGCCCCTTGTGATGTCAGCATCATGGGGGGGACATACCTGACACACATGTCACTCACCAATCAGCCAGCTGTCTCCATACATGTTCTGGTCAAAATCTCTTGAGATCTGTGTCTGCCGGTAAATGTAACTATCATGGCAGGATCCAGGAAATTTAGCACAGACATGCCAGATGAGGCCATGGGCATCAACGATGACTTGCACATTAATGGAATGCCAGCCTTTACGATTCCGGAACATGTGCTCAGTATCATGGGGTGGTTGTAGTGCCACATGGGTACAATCAATGGCCCCGATGGTGCGTGGAAATCTGGCAAGGTTGTAAAAGTCGGTCATTGACTTTAAACGCTGATCCTCCTGGGTGGGTTTCTGAAACTGATTTCCCATGCGCAGCAGGATTGCAGGGACCACTTGGTGCACACACCTGCTGATGGAGGATTGTGCCATCCCAGCCACGCCTCCACTTGTGCGTTGGAATGAGCCAGTGGCCAGAAAATGCAAAGTGGCCAGTACTTTGGTGAGTGGCTGCAGGGCATGGGAGCGTTGGGTTGGGCTGGTAATATCATCCTGAAGTATTGATGTTAATTCCAGGATGGCCTCACGGGTAAATCTGTAGGTGCGGTAAACTTCACAAGCAGGCATGCCAAACAAATCTTGCCGTGGGCGGTAGACCCTCTCCTGTGCCCTCATCCTCCTCCTCTGTGCCCTCCTCCTTCTTTGTGTCTCTATATCAACTAATGCAGCTAGTATCATTGCTGGTCCTGGCATTTTGGCAGAGAGATTTCAGTCCTGAACGTTTGTGTGCTGAGCTCTTCCTGAATGGTGTTGCTTCAGCAGACATTCAGACGGCATGTGTAAAATTAGGGCTGCTTTTATAATGTGTAAAATCCCACCAAAAAACTAACAGGTGCGCACAGGGCGTAATCTACGGCGCACACACTTAATTCTGTGGATCGCCCTATCTCCCTCATTTGCATCTTTGCCTATCAAATAAAGTGGCGTGCCTAGCGTAATTTGCGCACGAGAATGCGCCGGCGTAATATTTTTAGGTAGGACGGAAAAGCCCGAATTTCAGGCGCTTCTCGTTTTGAGGATCGGGCGCAAAGATACACGCCGTGTAAATTTAGAAAAATCGAGTTAAGTCGGCGTATCTCTTTTGTGGATCTGGCCCCTTATTCCTAAAATGTTCTTGCTGTAGCAAGTGCCATTTCAGTGTTTGCAGATTACACCAAGCTATATGCAGTGGAATAACATCCTTACAAGATGTCACCAACTTTTAAGCTGACCTCAATGCACTGTTTAATTGGGTAACTATGTGGCAAATGAGGTTTAATGTTGATAAATGTAAAGTTATGCATTTGGGGGCTAAGAATATGCATACATACTAGGGGGAGGTCAACTGGGGGAACCAATGGAGCAGAAGGATCTGGGCGTTTTGGTAGATCATAAGCTTAATAATAGCATGCTATGCCAAGCTGCGGTTTCTAAAGCAAGCAAAGTCCTTTCTTGTTATAAGAGAGGTATGGATTACAGAGAGAGAGAGATATTATTGTGCCCCTGTACACATCATTAGTAAGACCTCATCTGGAATATGCAGTTCAGTTTTTGGCACCAGTTCACAAAAAGGATATCGGGGAACTGGAGAAAGTGCAGAGAAGGGCAACCAAACTGATAAGAGGCATGGAGGAGCTCAGCTGTGAGGAAAGATTAGAGGAACTGAATTTATTTTCTCTTGAGAAGAGGAGATATGATCAACATTTATAATTACATAAGTGGTCAATATAGTGAACTTGATGTTGGGGTATTCATTTTAAGGTCATCACAGAGGACAAGAGGGCACTCTTTACATCTGAAGGAAAGGAGATTTAATTTCCAAATACGGAAAAGGTTTCTTCACAGTAAGATGTGGAATAGACTCCCTCAAGCGCCGATTCTGGCCAGTTTAGTAGATTGCTTTAAAAAAGGCCTGGATTATTTCTTAAACATAATATTACTGGCTACTAACATTTATAGGTAAAGTTTATCCAGGGAATATCTGATTGCCTCTCGGGAGATCAGGAAGCAATGTATTCTCCTGCTGGACTAAATTGGATCATGCTTTAAAATTCAATTAAATGTGTGGACCATAGCAACTGATCAAAAAATTAAAGCTTGAATGTACTTGCTAATGATTACCTGGCCAATTTTTTCTTCAAAACACTTGAAACATATTGTAGAATTTTTCACATGCAACTCCAGGTGAGACCAGGCTCCACTCTTCACAATCATATCTAAGGTGCTGGCTTGGCTCGTCTCTACTGGAGACCAGCTACTGGAATGCTGCACTCGGATATATGAAATAGTATTCTTCCCTTAATAAAAAAGCCAGCAGGAACAGGGTCTCTTCTGACATGTTTCACGCTAGGAACAGTGTAGTTTCATTGAAAATATTTTCGTTTGCGGTATTTCTGTTGCTGGTACAACAATGTTTATGGACGGACATAATGGGATGTATTTACTAAAGCTGGAAAATGCAAAATCAGGCTCACTTCTGCAAAGAAACAAACCAGCTTCCAGATTTTATTGCCAAAGTTTAATTGAACAAGCTGTGGTTGGAAGCTGATTCGTTTATTTGCAGAAGTGAGCCTGATTTTGCACTCTCCAGCTTTAGTAAATAAATCCCAATGCTTCTTTATTGTGCAAAATCTTACAGATGTGGAACAACTTACCCAGCATTTTAACTGTTTGTTTATGGTGTTTCCCTCGGTTTATGGCACTTGGCTCCTGAATACCATGTGTGTTCCTCCAAAGCTTCTTACAGATAAGTCCATAAAGTAGAATGAGAAAGAGAGTGGGTATGAAAAAGTATATGGTGGATACCCAAGTGGCAATCCGCAGAAGACCACTTTTAGTGGAGCTTTCCAAGTGCCTGCATTCCATAGTTTCGGCAGGCTGAGTTCCAAGAGGGTGTTCTACACCAAACAGAAAAAAAACTGGTCCTGAAGTTACCAAGGCAATGAACCACAAAATACCAATAATAATTTTTACCCTCTTTTTAGTGATCATAATCTTGGCCTTCAATGGATAACAAATTGCCAGATAGCGCTCCACACTCATGGTGGTGATGTGAAGAATAGTACAATGCGTACAGGTCTCGCTAAGGTACATCAGAAACTTGCAGATAAAGTCCCCAAATATATATGGCTTGTACTTCCAAATCCTGTACAGGTCTGAGGGCAGACCAAGGAAAATAAGAATGTCGGAGACAGCCATACTGGAAAGGTACATGTTAACTGTAGATCGCATGTCTCTGTACCTCTTGAATAATAAAATTGTTATCAGGTTCCCTGTCACACCCAAAACAAACAACGCAGTGAAAATGATAGTAACTGGAATGAGGATTTCATCTTTAAACAATGAAGATGTATGGTCCACAGTATCATTTGTAGAACTTCCAGATCTGTTATTTGTATTATTAACACTCATGTCTTCCTCTTGATCTTGCCAAAGATTGCTGTTTGATGAACAGTCCTTAGAAATACGCTTCTTAGCCAGCGTTTCCATTAAATGCATAAAATGTGTGTGGTGGTGGGTAAACTTGGCACAGTAGAGCAGCAAGCGGCATCCTTGAAAAATGCCATTAGTAATACGTATTGCCAGTTTCAGATTGTTCCTATGTGGTTTCTATGCATATGGGTTCATCCCTTAAGCTTGTTTTCTAATAGGAAAAGCGTGCAGCTAATGCTCCCATGCGTCTCCCCTTATTTGATAAAAAAGTATTTTAATGTTCAATTAGTAGATTAAAAACATGCCCTTTAGTACTTTAACAGTCCATTAACCTCTGCTAAATCACATTTGTCACAATTTTTGAGTGAGTGGTTTTATTGCGCTTTACATCAAGCATGAACGATAAATATGCTTTTTTTTAAAACAATCTATCATCACTTTCTGTCTGTTAGTGCTTTGCCACATCACAAAGGTTTAAAGAGTAATTAAAAAAATGGCATGCTCTTATAGCAAGCCCAAATTCTCAAATGTCTTTTTTTTTTGCTGCTGAGATCTCAGTTATGTAAGGGTCTGGCATTTGAACTGTGAGACTTTTTCTATGTACCGTAGGTGCTCAGTTTTAGGGCTCATTTTAGCGGTTGAAACTAAGTTTGGGGCTAATTTAGGGTCAAAAGCTGTGGAGGCCATTTCAAAGGTTAGAGTTAAAGTTTAGAGGAAAAATAGGGTTAGGTGTCAGGATTAGGTCATGTGTTAAGGGTTCATTTTGAGTAAAGTGTTAGTAAATGTTTGTGTTAGCAGTTAACAGATTATGTTGATCACTGAATTAATTGGGCTGTGTAGGACCCCCCCCCCAAAAAAAACAGCACACAACACCAGTCCAATTTCATCCTGCTCCTAATGCATCTAAAAGCTCATGGCAATTGACCAAACCAACAAAGGTAAAAATAGGTAAAAAGAAAATTTTAATGATAAAAGAAAACAATGACAGCCATATGCTACACACAATCCTGAGGTTAATTGTTTAAATGAGGATCTAGCACTAGCATGAAAGAAAGTAATGTGGGCAGCCCAAAAATACTAATATGCAGTGAGCTAACTATGAGGGAGGCTGTTCTTGGACCAGAGTGGGTGCTCTCTTTAATCACTGAAAAACAAAAGGAAAGACAAGAGCGCAAACCCCATAGTGTAGTACAGGGGCGGCCCGTCCATTAAGGGCGCACAGGCGCCGCCCCCTCTCTCCAGCCACCCTCTATGGATAATGGATAGATTCATGCATTGCATGAATCTATCCCTGGCCGCCACCGCCACTGCCACCCCCTATTCTGGCGTCCGGACCCTTTTCGGACGCCGGGCACCTGAATTACAGAGGCGGGGGTATATTTTTGAAGTACCTGATTATTGAAGCACCTGAATTCAGAGTCCACCCAGGTGTGTTAGAAAATCGAAGGAATTTTCACTTTTCTAACACTGAACCGCCTCTCCGACAATCATTAAGCATGGGCTTGTTACCCGTCACCTGATTGGCTGAAGGCACAGGCGCTGCTATTGGAGGCCTACAGCTGCTTCTACAGGCATGAGAAAAGTGCAAAACACCTCTAAAAGCAGTGTTTTTTAGGGCGTTAAAAGGCCCTAAAACCCAACATACAGTTCAATCTTTACTAGGTCTTTTCTGTTAATATATTTTGGGTGTTTTTCCATTATTTTGTCTACCCCTGTAAATGCATTTTCATTATTAATTAGATTTAATCTCAATTACTCTACTAAGTAATAATAAATAACTAAATAAATTATAATAAAAATATAAAATAAAAAATATTGAAATAAATAATAATAAATAAGTGTTAGCATGTAAATTTTATTTTAGGGCCCTTTCACGCTGGGTTTTTTTTCAGGCGCTTTAGCGTTAAAAAAAAAGTGCCTGTAAGACCCCTTTCACACTGGGGCATTTTTCAGGCGCTTTAGCGTTAAAAAAAGCGCCTGTAAAGCGCCTGAAAGAAGCTGCATCTGCAATCCCAATGTGAAAGCCTTCTGCTTTCACACTAAAGTGCCTGAAAAACGCCCCAATGTGAAAGGGGTCTTAGCGTTAAAAAAATGCCTGTAAATCGCCTGAAAGAAGCCTCATCTGCAATCCCAATGTGAAAACCCAAGTGCTTTCACACTGAGGCGCTGCAAGCAGCTTCTTTGCAGTGCTTTAGGAGCGTTGAATACACCGCTCCTAAAGCGCCCCTTCCCATTGAGGCTCTTTTTTTTAATGCCAAAGCGCCTGAAAAACGCCCCAGTGTGAAAGGGGTCTTAGCGGCACTTTACCAGCGGTTTTCGGGCGCTGGCAGTGTGAAAGGGCTCTGTAAGCACTCGGGCTTTCACATTGGGATTGCAGATGAGGCATTCCTTGACTTCAGGCCCAGATTGGAAATCCACCATGCCTGGGAGATTCCAGCCTTGCAGACACGGCGGGAGGCCCAAGGACAGAATCTGTTTGTCCTACGCTGCAGGCACAAACTGAAGGTTGGCCTTGGGACTAAATGGCCTGCACACAGCAGTGGAGGGATAGAACTTCCTGCGCAGGAAGATCCTGGACATATGGCTCATATCAAACAGAAGCTTCAATGTTTGCTGGACATTGGCTTACAGGATAGGGAGGACTGATACATGCACAGAAGATCATCAAGGTAGCCTATATGTATCTTCTGGGAACAGAGCACAGCTGAGGCTAGGAAAAAAACCATGGAGAAAACTCAGGGGGCCATAGACAGGCCAAAGCAAAAGGTGACAAATTGGTAGTGCTGATTTATATGTGAATAAGGGGGCTAAGGTTTAACATGTCAACGACTAATAAACACAAGGGGGTGTACTGGTGAATGCAATTCACCTGGAGGGGTGAAACGATTGGATATATGTGAGATATACCACTATTAAATTACAAATTATATGCAAAATATGTGATGATGTGAGTCTCAACACAAAAAAAGGATCAGAATACAGCAATCAATTCTAATTACAATAACACACAGGTGATGTAATCATATGGAAAAAAGTTCATGAAGATAAAGTTCATATAAACAAATTCTTCTTAGAGGTAGGCATGCAGTCTCATTCGCAGATGTAAGAAACGCCTTCACCCTCTAAACAATTTCACCCGAAGTGCTCTGGATAATTTATGCACTTACCCCAACGCATGGACCCCTTTACTGAAAAAGTGGGTCATGCACGCTGAGCAGGATTAGTGCCTGCACACTCAAAGGCAAGGACTGGAACCAGGACTCCAATTAACAATGCGATATATTCAAACCAATGGAAAAACAAAAAGGGGATCTCATAGCATGATATTGTTTATTTAAAAGACATTAAAATACAACAGCTGATTGGCCTCTTACTTGCTAAGTGCCTGCCCGGCACTGGGACTGCATACGTGTAAGTGTATCTCAGTAGAGGACCTCGCTCGGCTAGGTGAAAGCTGGCGGCTGTGCGTCCGATACTGTAGCAGGCTGGTGGGTTGCCGGGATCAGCTGAGGTGCGGGGTAACCAGTACTAGAGCCGCCGACATATGTTTCGTGCGTTGCACGTCATCAGGGGCCCCAAGTATGGCACAATCTTGACCTTGGAGCTGGAGGCTTGGGGGGATAAAAATTAACTTTTTCTAGGTAGAAGGTCTAACTGCTGAAGCGTGAGGTATCTTTTTTGTGGGTGGAGAGTACTTTTCCCTTCTTTGATCCCTTTTTATTGTGTTAATCCAAGGAGGGACCAAATAGGTGTTCTCCTTCAAGGGGCAGACATTCTAGACATTTCGTGCATAGGGGTTCAGCTGACCAGCATTTGAGCTTAAGATTCCACATATGGACAGAGAAAAAGCTCATCCTGGAAATTTGGCAGAGCATGTCCACCAAGGCATTCATGCAGTAGTAAAAAGCCATGGATGGTGCTAGGGTCTTAACCCATGTACTTAATCCAGGTAGTCAAAGCCTGACAAACCAACCAGCCAAAGGAGCAACTGGGGGTTGCATAGCAGGGCCTGCCAAGACCCAAAAAGCTTTAAAGAGCGCCTCCAACTTTTTATATATTGAGTCTTTAACACAGATTATTCTCTACAGGAATGGTCAGGGTCTTGTTAAAACAAAAGATGGCAGGCTCCACAAAGGGGACTTTCTATTTGTGTGGAAAAGCTTGCTTTGAATAGGATATTGCAAACAAAATGAGGAGCAAATCGTTTCTCAGGGTGAGGCCAGTCACCATTTAAGACAGGTTCCAATACTGATTGGACGGGAAAGGTTTTAGCATGCTTGGGAGCGATTGAAAGGGCACCCCACATGAGGGGGCGTCTGGCAAGTTTTTTTTTAGTGTAACGTGCACGCATTAAAAATTTGTCAAAAACACAGTTAGCGCGTCTTAATGCAATAGGTATGTTACTAGAGGTTCACATTTCTTTGCACGTCTGAATGAGCCCCACACAGGCTCTGTACGCTGTGCGGCTGGGGGCATGGAGTCTTATAGAAAACACTGAAAATGGAAATCCACACCTCCCAACTTTCTGAGATGGTAATGAGGGACACCAATTAGCAAATGTATGTAGGCATAGGACACACACCCTGCCACGCCCCCTTAAAGGAGAATTGTACAAAAAAAATGTTAAACCCACAAGTGCTTTTTTTACTTCGACTATTTCTTTATATTGGCTTTTGAGATGTAAAAGTTCAGCAATTAAAAAATTGGATGAAAGGTTTAGCTCCGGGAAACACATTTTCAAAGATAAATATGTGCATTTTGTATAGAAAAATATAGATCAGCCCAAAATGAGGGACAAATGAGGAGGAAAGAGGGACATTGTTCCAAATCAGGGAAAGCTAGGCGCTATGAGCAGGGCTTTTTTTCAGGGGGAACTTGGGGGAACTCAGTTCCACCACCTCTGGCTCAGACCCTTTGATGCCTGCTCACCACAATCACTTGTAAACACAGAAGTCTGGTTTCTGTGTTTACAAGTGACAGTTCTGCACTCTGTATGTAATGAAATCCTGGCATTTAAAGCGGAGCTCCGCCGTTTAAAAAATATTAAAAGCCAGCAGCTACAAATAATGCAGCTGCTGACTTTTAATATATGGACACTTACTTGTTCTGGAGCCGGCGACGTCTGCAGCAGAAGACGAGCAATCGCTTGTCTATCTGCTGCCCCCACCACCATCCTCGGTGAGGGAATCAGGAAGTGAAGCGTTTCGGCTTCACTGCCCGATTCCCTACGTCGCATGCACGTGTCGCACAGCGCCATCCCCGCTGTGTTCTGGAAGCCGAGTGTTTCCCAGAACACAACGGGCGGGGGCGGGAAGTGACGAACTACCCGCAGAATCCCAGCAGAGAGGACTCCCGGAAGTGGGTGCAGATACCTGTCTTAGACAGGTATCTGCACCCCCCCCCCCCTGAAAGGTGTCAAATGTGACACTGGAGGGGGAGGGGGGTTCCGATGAGCGGACGTTCCACTTTAGGGTGGAGCTCCGCTTTAATGCCCCTTTAAGACTCTTCTACTGTTTGTGAAATCTGACCACACCCACTATTTGATGTGATTTTGAGGGTCGTAGTTGAGTTCCAGGGCCTATTGTTTGAGAAAAAAATCCCTGGCTATGAGAATGGCAATAAGACATCAAGCATTGCCAGTGGTTGGTCAGATTAGGCGACCTGTCAGAATAAGTAACGGAAGTGACGCTCTGTTGCCGGAAAGCAGACATCTTTTTACACCCAACAAAGTTTTGCGTTTTACACTTATTTTTAACAGTACAGTGAGTTTATATAGTCAAATACAGTACTTAGAACTCTGTCTGACTGGTTAGATGTTGAATTTTAAAAGCAGCCTGCTTTTAAAATACAGTCAGACAGAGTTCCAAGTACTGTATTTCACTATATAAACTCACTTTACTGTTAAAAATAAGTGTAAAAGGCAAAACTCCATTGGGTGTAAAAAGATGTCCGCTTCCACCTTCTCAGTGTTTCCTTACTATGGAGGACTGCGGGGTGTAGCAAGATGGAGGCGATGAAACGTCACTTCCGTTACACATTCTGACGAGTCGCCTAATCTGATGAAACTTCGCTTCTCGCAGATATCACGCTCGATCCAGCAGGTGGCGCTATGCGCAGGAACAAGGCAGGGGGAGCGGAATCTGATACTACACTGGCACTCTGCCTCAACAAAGATGGCTGCTCTAACCTACCAGAGCTCGGGCGCTTCCGCCTGCTCTCAGTTTCAACCGGAAATGGTTCGGCGTGGGCTGTAAGAGACTATGGAGCAAGCGAAGATGGCTTCTCCTAAAAGTGCGCCGAAGGATGCTCAGGTAATGGTTGTGTGTGGAGCGGGAGGGTGTGTACGGGGAAGCTGTGCTGAGTGAAAGTGAAACTAATCATGTGTCCTCTATCATGACTGTCCGCCGTGGTGCATTGAGTGAGGATGGTCATAGTGGTTTCATTTACAGTACAAGGTTGCTAGTACATAATGGGAAGCCTGCAAGTCTCCATTCACTGGAATTGGCTGCCCTATTAGCAACAAAGTATCTCATGGAGCGCTGTGCTGTGCCCTGCTTTGTGTGTTTTGTCGCACAACAAAATGAATGATTCCAAACCATGTCAACAAATAGGACTCGTGCACACTTGGCGTAAAAAATTGCACTTTTACGTTTTATTTTAATTTTGTTTTGCCTCTAAATGCCTCTCTATGTTAGTCTATGTGTACACACAGGCATTTCCAGGCAGGAAAAAATAAAATAAATCACATGTGCGTTCAGGAGAGGAGCGTTCCGCCAAAAAAACGAAGCCGGGCGCACCTAAGTAGTAAGTGCGTTGAGTGTTCGTTCATTTCAAGGGCCAGAATAAATTTTCTGCCCAATAAAATGAATGACTGTCCAAACATGCGATGCACCCAAATGCATTTTGAAAAATACATCTTTTCTCCTGCCAGTAGAAAAGGAGGTTAGAAAAAGCGGGCAAACCCGGTGTGCTTGAGGCCTTCCTGGCACTGAGTGCGACGGATGTTTTTTGTTGCGTTTTCCAGGAACGCCCAGATGTGAATGCAGCGTCACTAGTGGCCGAATAGCGCAGCAAAATTAGTGTTAAAGCGCCTATAACAATGGCGGCGCTTTACCGGCATCGCACCTTCCGCCGCAGTGTAAACGGGGCCTAACTGGCTTTCTATTACATTAACGGCTTCAATACCGGCACTTAAAGTGGAGGTTCACCCAAAAACTTAATTTTTAACATTAGATTGAGACTCATTTTGTCAAGGGGAATCTGGTGTTTTTTTTTAAATCAAAGCAGTACTTACCGTTTTAGAGAGCGATCTTCTCCGCCGCTTCCGGGTATGGGCTGGGGGACTGGGCGTTCCTATTTGATTGACAGGCTTCAGACGGTCGCATACATTGCGTCACGATTTTCCAAAAGTAGCCGAACGCCGGCGCCCTATAGAGCCGCACCGACGTTCGGCTTTTTTCGGCTACTCGTGACGCGATGTATGCGACCGTGGGAAGCTTGTCGGAAGCCTGTCAATCAAATAGGAACGCCCAGTCCCGAAGACCATACCCGGAAGCGGCGGAGAAGATCTATCTCTAAAACGGTAAGTACTGCTTTGATTTAAAAAAAAACACCCGATTCCCCTTGATAAAATAACCCTCAATCTAATGTTAAAAATTGTTTTTCGGGTGAACTCCCGCTTTAACCCCCCCTTCCTGCACAGGACAATTTCCAGCTCTGTCACTCTTTGACAATTACACGACCGGTCATGCAAAACTGTACCCAAATAAAAATGTTGTCGTTTTTTTCCCCCCAAAAATAGAGCTTTTTTGTTAAAGGGGTTGTAATGGTTGGTTTTTTTATTTTCTAAATAGGTTTCTTTAACCACCTAACCCCCAGACCATATTGCTGGTCAAAGACCAGAGCACTTTTCGCAATTCGGCACTAGGTCGCTTTAACTGACAATTGCGCGGTCATGCGCTGTGGCCCCCCAAACAAAATTGGCGTCCTTTTTTCCCCACAATTAGCTTTCTTTTGGTGGTATTTGATCACCTCTGCGGTTTTTAGTTTTTGCGCTATAAACAAAAATAGAGCGACAATTTTGAAAAAAATAATATTTTTTGCTATAAAAAATATCCCCCAAAAATATATAAAAAATACTTTTTTCCTCAGTTTATACGTATTCTTCTACATATTTTTCGTAAAAAAAAAAATCGCAATAAGCGTTTGGTTTGCACAAAAGTTATAGCGTTTACAAAATAGGTGGCATTTTTATGTCATTTTTATTAATATTTTTTTTTTTTTACTAGTAATGGCGGCGATCAGTGATTTTCTTTTTTTTTTCGGTACTGCGACGATATGGCGGACACTTTTGACACATTTTTGGGACCATTGGCATTTTTATAGCGATCAGTGCTATAAAAATGCATTGGATTACTATAAAAATGCCACTGGCAGTGAAGGGGTTAACACTAGGGGGCGGGGGAAGGGGTTAAGTATGTTCCCTGGGTGTGTTCTAACTGTAGGGGGGGGTGGACTGACATGGGGAAAATGACTGCTCTTCTGTTCATACATTGTATGAACAGAAGATCAGCATTTCTCTCCCTGACAGGACCGGGAGCTGTGTGTTTACACACACAGCTCCCGGGCCTTGCTCTGTAACGAGCGATCGCGTGTGCCCGGCGGCGAGCGTGCCCGCCCCTAGTGGCCTGCGCGAGAGCCGACATATAGCTACGGGCTCTCGCGCAGGGGAGCCGACCCGTAAAACGACGGCGGCTGGTCGGCAACTAGTTAAGCAAGTGCATTGTTTCACTTACCTTTTCCTCCCATTTCCCTTCAAAACATTTTATTTTTTCCTTTTTCTCTTTGTCTGAATTTCTCACTTCCTGGTCCTCCTCAGTAAGGTGTTCAGTAAGCTGTTCTCAATGACTTTCCACCGCTCAGATGATGGAAAGCTTACTGAGGAGAAACAGGAAGTGAGAAATTCAAACAAAGAAAAAAAACATTTAGAAGGGAAATCGAAGGAAAAGGTAAGTGCACCAACAATGCACAAGCTTAAAAGCAACCTATTTAGAAAATAAATGACAAACCTTTACAACCAAATTAAATGAAAAAAGACCAAAAATTAAAAAACAAAACTGTTTTATATTTTGTTATACATTTTAACAAACGTGTAATTCTTCTCCATTGATGTACGGTGATGAGTCTGCACTGATGGGTGGGCACTGCTAGGTGGCAGCACTGGTGGACATTGATTGGTGGCACTGATATGCACTGGTGAACACTGGCAGGCACAGTTGTGGTGGCTTTGGCTCCTCTTCTTCGGGACCGTTGGCCCTTTTACAGAAGCCGGTGATCAGTGTTTTTTTCTTTTTTCCTCCTCGCTCTGTCAGCACGGGAAAAAAAAAAGATTACCGATCTTCTGTTTACACCACGTGATCAGCTGATCATATGCTAAGGAGCCAGGATCCCTATAGTCATTCGGCTATAGCAAGGAGATTAAACTAAAACACTTCACTCCTGAAAACCGGTAGTACAAATCTGCCACAGAAGTGCTGCAAATCCACTTGAGGACCAGTTCACACCATAGAAATGCAGTCTGGATGCGTTTCTGCATGTGTGTTAACACATTTTTGGTGCATTTTTTTCACCTTATGGACGTGTGTTTTGGTGCGCGTTTGTTCCATTTAGGTGCATTCTTGGTGTGTTTTTGATGTGTTTTACTGCATTCCAGTACAGGAAAAATGCAGCATGTTCTACTTCTGGAACTGGAATGCACTTGAACTGACTGCACTGGTGTGAACTATGCCATTGGAAGTCATATAACCTATAACGCGGCAAAACGCAGCTAAACACGGCATGAAAATGTGGCAAAGTTTAATCATTTAGGAGCAGTTGTAAAAATGTCCCGTGTACATGGAGCCTAACGCCACTGCTTTGATTCTCCCCGACTGCAGCAAGTATTTTATTCGCCTATGGAGATTTTAAAGGGTAAAAGTTTGTCGGCATTCCACGAGCGGACGCAATTTTGAAACGTGACATGTTGGGTATGAATTTACCCGGCGTAACATTATCTTTAACAATATTAAAAAAAAATGGGGATAACTTTACTGTTGTCTTATTTTTTAATTAAAGTGAAATTTTTTCCCAAAAAAGTGCGCTTGTAAGACCGCTGCGCAAATACGGCATGACAAAGTATTGCAACGAACGCCATTTTATTCTCTAGGGTGTTAGGATAAAAAATATATATAATGTTTGGGGGTTCTAATTAGAAGGAAGAAGATGGCAGTGAAAATAGTGAAAAATTACATTAGAATTGCTGTTTAACTTGTAATGCTTAAAGCGGGAGTTCACCCATTTAAAAAAAAAAAAAAAAATCTCCCCTTAGCTTCCTGCTCGTTCGGTCTAGGGGAATCGGCTATTTATATTAAAATATGTGCAGTACTTACCCGTTTTCGAGCTGCATCTTCTTCCGTCGCTTCCGGGTATGGGCTTCGGGAATGGGCGTTCCTTCTTGATTGACATTCTTCCGAGAGGCTTCCGACGGTCGCATCCATCGCGTCACTCGTAGCCGAAAGAAGCCGAACGTCGGTGCGGCTCTATACTGCGCCTGCGCACCGACGTTCGGCTTCTTTCGGAAAATCGTGACGCGATGGATGCGACCGTCGGAAGCCTCTCGGAAACCTGTCAATCAAGAAGGAACGCCCATTCCCGAAGCCCATACCCGGAAGCGACGGAGAGGATGCGTCTCGTAAACGGGTAAGTACTGCACATATTTTAAAATAAATAGCCGATTCCCCTAGTAATAACGAGCAGGAATCTAAGGGGGAAAAGTGCCCTCTAAGGGTGAACCCCCGCTTTAACTTGTAATACCAACGGCTACCACCAGATGGCGCCAGCTCACAGAAGGAAGAGCTGGGGACTTCACAAGGCCGCAAAGCTGTGGCCTCAATTACCGGACATCACGGGCCCCCCGCGATCGAGCGGCGGGGGAGGTGGGGGCCTAGTCCGCCGCGATCCTGGGGAAAAGGCGCTCTGCGGACTAGGCCGTAGCCGCGGCCTCGCCTAAAATATCCTGCCCACAGCGATCCTGGGGAAAGGCCGCGAGCGCCGGTCCTATGAAACAAAATGTTTTATTTATTTTTTGCCCGCCTTCCAAGCCAAGACCCCACTCGCCAGGACGCTATTTCTAGTCGCCATGGCGACCGGGATTTGTAGAGCCCTGGCTTATGGTGTGTTTTTCATAGGTCATGTGACTTTGTTAATGATGCGTTCTTGCTGCGTTTTCAATGCATTTGAACGGGGAGGTGTTTTTTTTTTTTTTTAACCAAAAATGCACAAAGCTGGATTATTGACACTACAGTGGCCCCTTCGCAGCCATTGTGAAGACATACATAGAATTTTTAAAGGGATACATTTTTCTTAAACTTTTCTTGCGCTAAAGGGTATCAATGGCCGACAAATTCACATTCATTTAAATTGATGATAATAAATAAAAAGTTGAATATAATACAGTTCTATATAAATATTCTGTCGTTTATGGCCAAGTGCATCCTGCATTTTCGGGACAACAGTCCCAGAAATGTCTCGGCAGTCATTGTCGGCAGATTTTTGTTGAATGGTGCAGTGTTCTGGCAGGATGGACAACCAGACAGTAAGGTACTCACTAAGGGGGCCCACATTTTGTTATGGCTGTTTTCATTTATTTTGATTGCCACTTGTGTGATTAGACTTTGTGGCATGTTGCTTGGATAAGGAGATACATTTCTTATTGTGTGATCAAACTGTGTGATGTGGTTTCATGTATAGATCGGATTGTAATGTTTATGAAATCATTCTGTTTACAGGTCATGGCCCAGATATTAAAGGATATGGGGATTACGGAGTATGAACCCAGAGTTATCAACCAGATGTTGGAATTCACATACAGTAAGTAAAAATGGCTGAATGAATGTAAATTCCAGAACTCATTGGAAGTTTTAGTGTGTATTAGTGTGTGATGCAGAGATAAGTAATCAGAGATCCTTTTGCACAGGTGTTCAGCCTCACTGCAAATCCCATTGGCAAGATTTTAATGATTTCTGTGGTTGCGATTAACAGCTGTGTGTGGTTAGCAGAAGCCGCCGAGTCAGTGGGCATAGGTATGATCAGGTTCATGATCGTTCGCAGCAGACAGCAATTACCTGCAGTGATCGCAGCAGGAAGCTCTCAGTCCCAGCCACAGGAATCGATAGATTCTTGCCCCGTGGTTCTGCATCGTGGCTAAATGCACTTGGAACCTAAAGGCCCATGAACTCAATCCAAAAATCGTACAAAAAATAACACTTTCGAAGCGATTGTACCATAATCGGAATGTTGGTACAGAGCTTTCGAGAGCCGATCACGACAGTTCGTCTGATATTATCCGATTAAACATGCACAACAATTATTCTCGTACGATACCAGATCGCGAGATTTCCATTTTAATCAGTACAGTTGTTATCCAAAAATACACTACAACACAACATCACTTCCGAATTCTTTTATTCTGTCAGATTAGAATTTTCGTAACTTTAGTAAACGCTTCATGTTCGATATGCAACTAGCATGCAAAAATAAAAAACAAACGATTTGTCATCAGATTTTCAGATCGTGTGTACGGGGCTTTGAGTAGAGGGTTTTTTTGTAATGGGATTGTATTATTAAGGATAGAGGAGTGATAGGTTTAGGATGGAGTGAGCAGAATAGCCATTGACTTGCCATACACAAGGTGTTGGGTTCCATCCCATAAGAGGTTGGTGATTTAAAACTAGGATTCCCAATTTCGATGTAGCCTCTCTCTGTATGTGCCTTGAAAGTTACAGAATAATAATATAGGGATCTGTTTAGCCCTTATGCTCTGTTGCTGCTGAGAGCTCCATATTAACACCTGTGGTTCTTGGCAATCCCATAGAAAATGCCTCCTTTGTTTTAATGTAATTGGGAAATCTCACTTTTCCTTCTAGGATATGTAACTACAATACTGGAAGATGCAAAAATTTACTCAAGTCATGCTAAGAAGAACAGCATTGATGCCGATGATGTCAGACTTGCCATACAGTGTCGGACAGACCAATCTTTTACCGCTCCACCTCCAAGAGATGTAAGTAAAACATATAAAAGCTTCTCTCTGTACAGTCAAGTATGTGTCCTACAATCACTCTCATACAGTTTACAGTGCACTCTATGGAGCATGAGGCCATCCTTTCTCTTTTTTTCAGGAGTGCATCACACAGCCCTTCTTCTCACATACTACATTACATGTTTATAGCTTTCCTCATCACACTATACAATGCATATAGCCCCCCCCCCTGCACTATACAGTACATGTAATCTTTTCCTCACACATTTCATAGCCCTTTCTCTTCCCTATACTCTGTAGTGCATGGGGTAGGCAACCTGGAGATCTACCTAAATGATCAAAGATCACTGAGGTTCAGCTTTTTTTCACCCTATTTTTCTTCCTTCTGGCGGAACGGATCGGATGAATACGGACACACGGTCCGTATTCATCGGATTCCCCATAGGGGAGAGCGGAGGAAAGACAGGGCGGTCTCTGCACTGTGTGCGGGGACCGCCCTGTCCGCCGACAGCTCAGCGGGGATTTACGGATGATCCCCGCTGAGCCGACGGGCACACACACGGGGCGGATCAATACGGATCCGCTCCGTGTGAAAGGGCCCATAGGGTTTTCTTCCATCCGAAAAAGCGGACGCGGATGTTTGCGGACGTTAGCGGATGATGCATGCGCTAACGTCTGCAATCCCATAGGAAAGCATTACAAGTCTTGTAAAAAAACAGACCGTTTGTCCGCCCGTGTGAAAGGGCCCTAAGGGTGGTAACAAAGGTGAATGCAGAGCGTTGTCACCTTTATAATAGAAAGTGCCTGTGCAAGGATCTTCGTGGCAGAATTGGCAGCTTTTGGACCTGCAAGGTAGGGCTGGGGAAAAAAATCGATTTGAATCTAGAATCGAGTTGAGAGGTCAAATCATTCAGATTTTCAGCAAATCGATTTTTATTTTTTTATTTTTATTTTTCACTGCCCTGGCCCTGAGGAGCTGTGGGAAGAAGTTTTTAGGCGAGGCCGCTGCTTCGGCCTAGTCCGCGAGTCCGGACGCCGCGGATTAGGCGGAAGCCGCAGCCTCACCTAAAAACTCCTGCCCGCAGCTCCTCAGGACCGGTGCGGTGTCCGTACAAAAAAATAATAATTTGAATCAAGGTTTTTTTTTTTTTTTTTTGGAGAAAATCTCCAAATTCTACTGCAAGGTAAAGGCATAATGGAAATGTGGGTGAGAATACTGCGCTTACCGAAATAGTATACAATGTAGAGCAACTAACAAAAAGAATTGACGAAACTTGAAGCAAAACATTAAAACAAAGTATAGCGTTAAAACGACAACATAATGAATATTAAAGTGCTGAGTGAAATGGGTACAAATTCCACTGGATGGAACCAGATGAAATGGGACCATAGGGAAGTGAAAAGAGTTCAAATAAAAGGTGAATTGATGACAAAGTATGGGGCAACAGTCCACACTGGAAGATAGACTCAGTGATGCAATCCAATACGGAAACAAGTGGGATAACTTCAACTTCAGTAAAATCACCAGGGATGGTGCGTCCTCCACCCGGGGTAGGGGGTAAACACTCTTACTAGAGGTTGTGGACTACCTGAAAACTAAGCCCTCCAGCGAAGTGATATAATCGCTGGAGGCAGCGTCAATCTTTACCCGGTCTTCCTTCTGGGTTTGTGGACTCCAGCTGTGTGACAGGCCAGAGCGGCAATGGCGTCACTCCTGTGCATGCGCAGGGGAGCAGTCGTTCACGGCACAGGTATCTGAAGGAACGACACAGGTTGTTGCTCCTTCAGAGCGCTGCATGTAATGTAAATATTGTGTAAACGATACAAATTTAGGAGATATTTACAGTACCTAAAGGTATGCCTTTATTATAGGCTTACCTGTAGGTGCAAATTATGCCTTTGAGTTTACTTCCTCTTTAACATGTTCACTTATGAGATTTGAATGGCTGGGTTTGCATATACGTTGTCTCTTTGATGCAAATATTTGTTTAAATATTGCAATCAATATACTGCCAATTTAAATGTTCTATTTGTTTATATACGCTTATTTTATTATACTTTTATGTACATTTTATATACATTTTTTTTTTTTCATAGTTTTTATTAGATATTGCAAGACAGAAGAACCAGACACCACTTCCCTTAATAAAACCTTACGCAGGACCCAGACTGCCTCCGGACAGATACTGTCTGACAGCACCAAACTATCGGCTTAAAACAATACAAAAAAAGGTATGTAACTTGTGCTGGTTTTTGCAAAGCTGTGTAAAAGCAGCTGGCTGATGGTGGTGGCGTTTGTTTGTTTTTATTTTTTGTTTGATTTTGTGAGTGCAAATGTTTTCCAACACCTTGTACATAAGTGTTTCCTGGTGCCCTCTGGCTAAACGTTGGCAAAGGAATTGAGTAGTCAGTTGACATGTCGTATTTTAAGGATGTTGCAAGTTTTAAATTGTCATGTTTTTTTTTTCTCCTAGTACTCAACTTCGACAAGTAGAATAACAGTGCCAAGACTTAGTGTAGGAGCTATGTCGAGCAGACCAAGCACTCCTACGTTAGGTAAGCCTGTCATGGCTAATTAAAGAACTTTCTACTTTACGTTATTTGCATTGAAACTGGTGAGAGCTCAAATGCTTTTTCAGAAAAAAATAAAAAATGTATGGCAAAAAACACAAAGTAATTTAACTCTGCTTTCGCCTGATGATTGTTTCATTGAACTCACTTAAAAGTGCATGTCAATGCCCTACATCTTGACACACAAGGTAATTATTTGCGTTCTTTTGGTGCTTTTTGCAGAAACGCACACAGTTCATTTAACATAGTTTCCTATGGAATATGTTCACATCTGTGCCTTTTTCAGCCGCTGCGTATTTGGAAAGGGTTTAATGACTTTTTCTTTCAATGCGAAACGGTGCTTTTTTGGTTCAATGAAGAAGGTGCAAAAAAGCATGTAGTACGTTGTTACCGCGATTTGCATTTTTTTAACCTGCCCAACAACAAAATCGTGTGTGCAAAAACGCACAGAAAAAAACACAGCAGAAACAGATGAAAAGCAAACTGCATAGGTGTCAACTGTAATTTATAAACAAAAACCATATACACAGTCTACAAATTCCTTTGACCAAGAAATTTTCTATTCTGCTCCTTCGAATTTTCTCGTCACCGTGGTCGAAAACGACCGTGGATTTGACCCCACTAACGATTAAAAAGTTGAACAAACTTTCTTAAAATTTCTTTTAAAAAAAGACCTTTTTTGTATGGCCAGCATAAGTGACAGCAGGCTCGGGTAGCTTTTACCAAGCCACCTTTCTATGACAAGGGAGTCTCCTACATAATACATTACACTGTCTGAAAATCGCCAAAACTGTCTTTTAAAAAAAAAAAAAAAATTAAATTAAAAAAATTGCTATGAGTCTGATATTTACCATATTCACCCTCTAAGAGTATATACAGTATATCTCTTTTGTCTGTTATTCTCTGGATTAGAGATTTTGCTCCCTAACCATATAGTTGGTTATTTATGTTTACCACTGCATATAGATATTTAGGAAGAAATTGCCTTTTATTTGAAACTTTACATATTAACTAAATTATACACCAAACTTCTTTTTATTTTTAACGTTATCTGCTTAATCGAAACAATCGGCCAACTAATTGATTATGGAAATGATCGTTAGTTGTAGCCCTAATCGCAGGTATTTAAGCTGGAATTTAGCAGATCTCCGTCGAGTCATGTGGACTAAGGTGTCATTGCCCTAGTTCCTGTCGCAGAACAGTTTTGGGGCCCAAATCCAAAGTGGACCTCTGCGCCCCATGTTTGATGTCCCAAATATTACCCCTGTTGCACTCTTAGGCCAGAGTTTCTCTTTTACATGAGAACTAAGGATGAGCTCTGGCGTGTTTGCATAGAACACGTGCAGAGCCCGCCAGGAAGTGTGCACGGCGATGTTCTAATCACAGCCAGGGAGACCTTGTCCCGATGCTCGGCTACAGGGATTGTGAAATGTCTCCCTGGCTGTTATTAGCGCAGCGCCGTGCACACTTCCTGGCGGGCTCTGCACGTGTTCTATGCGAACACGCCAGAGCTCATCCTTAATGAGAACATTTACCCTTCAATCTCAGATTTAGGCTGGGTTTACACTTGAGAATGCAACAGTCCGGCGCGTCTGCATTCACCGTTTTCAGGTCCGATTTCAGCCCGAATTTTGTGCTTAATTCGGACCTGAAACTTACCAAAAGACGAACAGGGCCCCTGTGCAATTCGCATCAGAGCCGCTGCTAAGATGTGTGAACCGTCTCCATAGAGAGCCGGTCACAATCTCCTGCTATGGGAATTGGATGCAGGGAAACCCGCATTCAATTCTCATAGGTGTTAAACCTAGTCCATTAACTTTTCAGTCAAAGAGTTGCTGACTATCTGCTTTTGCATGAGAGTCCTAGGCTTGCCCACTTTCACTCCAGAACTCTACAGCACAACTCAACTTTAGATTTTAACTTTGCCTTTTTTCCATTTATTTCTTTTTTCAACCAGTCAACCTTATTGCTATCATACAATAGACCAATAGCCTCCTATTGGATGGCATGTTTATAGCGATAAATACTCTTCTAGAACTTGGGTAAAAGCCTCCACTGCTGCCAGCATATGATAAACAGAGGCAGCAAAAGGGTTAATGGCATGGCTGTTGAAGCTCAAATTTTGAGAGACCGTGATATCTCTAAATCTGTGATTTCTACAATGCTAAAAGCTTGGAGGGCTGCTTCTAGTAAAGGTCTAGTATTGAATGAACATGGAGGGCACGCATCAATTGGTAGGAGTTTTGGGGCTTCCATCCCAGGAGTTTTCCCAAGAGAAGATTCCCTCCTTACAGCGGAGTTTGTGACTCAACAGCATGGCCCAGATTTCTACCCCTTGCATTCTTTTTCCAAAGACCATTGCCCTCTCACTCAATTCAAGTCCTCTGTACATTGACTCTTCCACATAGCTCTCTCCTGATAGTTGCCCTGGTATTCCATGGGATCTGTATCTGGTTCTCTTTGTAGTTCAGCAACCTCTGTTCAAGACATTTCTTTCTCTTCTCACCCACTTAGTGGTTTTCTCTGTAGCCATCACTTCTGTGAGGCCGGGGTCTGAACTGGCAGCCTTATCTTCTAAAAAAAAGTTCACTAAAAAGTTTGTCAAAGGTTAAAGGATCACTAAAGGAAGTTTTTTTTTTTTAGCTAAATAGCTTCCTTTACCTTACTGCAGTACTGGTTTCATGTCCTTATTATTTGTTTTTGCTTTGAAGTTGCTGTAATTATTCTGTGATCTCCACACTTCCTGGTTGTCTGTTTCCTTATAACCATCGTACTGGGAGCTTTTCATGGTGGTCTAAGCTGTCATTACTGTGTGTCTAAAACTTAACAGAACCAGATTCATTTTAAAAACAAAACACTGCCCTGGATTTGTTTGTTTTTGTTCTGTGTGTCTCTCTAGTTCACAGGAACATGAAACCAGTTTAAAAGTGAAACTACAGGCACATTATATGATTGATTTTTATCTATTTGTAATCATTTTTAAAAGGAATCGGTTAACTATTATGTCTCTATATCCTGTAAACAGTCATTTCAGCAAAACATATTTTAAAGCGCACTCATCCCAGTGTTCGCACCACACGTGTGGTATCACTACGAAGCGCTAGACCTCCACTGTAACTCTAAATGGGTAACCTGTAAAGGCCGTTAAACAAGCGTGACATGTTGGGTATCTATTTACTTGGCACAACATTATCTTTCATATTATACAAGACAATTGGTAACCACGTCCCGCAAAATCATGTACCTGTACGTCATTTTTCTGAAGTGGTTGTACTGGGGTGATGCTTGAGCTAAGCAGCGGGAGGGGACGTGGGACCCGAGTTTGGGGTCTTTTAGACCCTTGATCCCTTAGAGTATCTGTTCCTGTCACAAGGGGTGTTTATTTCTTGTGATGGCAATAAAAATGATCAGAAATGTATTTTTATTTTTTTAAAGGGACAGTGTTAAAAAATTTTTTTAAATCGCCCCCTCCGTATATGTTTGGGGGTTATAAGTAATTTTCTAGCAAAAAATACTGATTTAAATGTGTAAACAAAGTGCCAGAAAAGGCCTGGTCTTCAAGTGGTTAACCCTTTATTAAAACAAATACACAGTCGCTCCATGCCACTTAATTTGCAGAGCATCCTTTACTTTCTAAAGAAAAGGCTCAAATTCCTGCTTACTCTTACAATTCCACCAGTAATGATAGTCAATACAAAATGTCTCTGTATATAGCTGAGGAAGATGGGGCTATGGCTATGTTTTTGTCTTCAGGGGTGAGTGTGATTTGCTTTTAGTTTTTTTGATAATGCTTTAAGAAGCTTGCACTGTTAATAGACTAACAGTAAAATAGGCCTGGCAAAAAGCTGTAGTCTCGAGCTCCACCTGCTGCCTGAACAATAAATACTTATGCTTAAAAGTGTGTTTTACTTACAATTTAAACAAAAAATATATATGTATTTTTTTTCCATAAATATGAGTAAAGGAAAAATATATAAAAATACTATACATTCCCTTTTGTGCAGTCTAGCATTGCTAGTTTTAACTCGCAAACTATGATTTTTGCACTGAGCATTTTTTGTTTAAAATTTTGATTTTGATCTTGTTTCAGGGACCCCTTCAGGCCAAACAATGTCTGTTTCCAAGGTTGGGACACCAGTGTCTTTGGCAGGTCAGAGGTTTACAGTTCAGATCCCCACCTCACAGACAGCAGTGAAAACAGGTTAGTAAATTTCTTCCACTTTTCCTAGTGATTGTTAATATATTAATGCGAAAGTGAAGCTCCTGCTTTGGTAATAAAAAGGCTTTTTTTTTTATTTTTTTTTTTTTTTAATAACTATGAAGCTATTTTTATTTGCTTTAAGAAATAATGCATGACTGTAGCCACTGTTAGACAGTGGCTTATTAATAAAGTACATAGAAAACAGATCAAAAGCAAATAAAAAGTAAATTAAATTCAGACAGAGCTTGCTGTGAAGATAGGGTAGAAAAGAACTACATTACAAGATTATCCTGAGGATTTAATAGACTCTCAAGCCAGAGCCTGACCGCTTAGACTTCCAAGCTTCCAGATTTAACAATGACTCTGAGAGAAATTACTGAATGCTGAATTAACTTGACATAGACACCAAATAGGATTAGGTATGTTCTACCTGTAGGGGTCTACCTGTATTTTATAAATGTTTTCACTAGGGTTGTCCAGATACCGATACCAGTATCGGGACCGATACCGAGTATTTGCGGGAGTACTCGTACTCGCGCAAATACCCCCGATACCTAAATAGAATACTTCCCCCCCCCCTTTCCCCCCCCGCCGCATCGCGCCGCCGCATCGAGGGACATGGCTAGAGGGACATTGCTGCATATGTGAGGGACATGGCTAGAGGGACATTGCTGCATATGTGAGGGACATGGCTGCATATGTGAGGGACATGGCTAGAGGGACATGGCTGCATATGTGAGGGACATGGCTAGAGGGACATTGCTGCATATGTGAGGGACATGGCTAGAGGGACATTGCTGCATATGTGAGGGACAGGGCTAGAGGGACATTGCTGCATATGTGAGGGACATGGCTAGAGGGACATGGCTGCATATGTGAGGGACATGGCTAGAGGGACATGGCTGCATATGTGAGGGACATGGCTAGAGGGACATGGCTGCATATGTGGGGGACATGGCTGCATATGTGAGGGACATGGCTAGAGGGACATGGCTGCATATGTGGGGGACATGGCTGCATATGTGAGGGACATGGCTAGAGGGACATGGCTGCATATGTGAGGGACATGGCTGCATATGTGGGGGGCATGGCTGCATATGGGGGGGACATGGCTGCATTTGGGGACACATTTTAAAAAAGTATCGGTATTCGGTATCGGCGACTACTTGAAAAAAAGTATCGGTACTTGTACTCGGTCCTAAAAAAGTGGTATCGGGACAACCCTAGTTTTCACACAACTTTCATCCAAGATTGCACATCATTCTTACTGGATTTAATTAGAAAAATTTGTGAATTCTGAGTAAGTTATATGAACCTTGTGTGAAAATGCGCACACACACACTAACCCCGATCAGCCATAACATTATGACCACTGACCGATAAAGTGAAAAACTTTGACATGATTATATCATGACAGTGGCATCTGACAGTGGGGTGGGATATATAAGAAAGCAAGTGAACATGTTGTCCCTGAAGTTGATGTGTTGAAAGCAGAAACAAATGGGCAAGTGCAAGGATTTTAGCGACTTTGACGACTCCAAACTGCAGCTCTTCTGGGATGTCCTCAGTCTCCGGTAGCCAGGACCTGGAAGACCGGTGAACCGGCAACAGGGGTCATTAACGGCCAAAGCTTATTGATTCATGTGGGGAGCGAAAGCTGGCCTGTGTAGTCTGATCCAATAGGAGGGCTACTGTAGCTGAAATTGCCGAAAAAAATTAAAGCTGGTTCCAAGAGAAAGGTATCGAATGCACAATGCATTGCCGTTTGTTGAATAACTAATGCCCTATAACTAATGCCCTATAACTAATGCCCTATAACTGGGCTATGTAGCTGCAGACAGGTCAGGTGGCCAATGCAGACCAATGTCTACGCCCAAAAGTGCCTGCAAAATAGGCACATGAGCTTCAGAGCTTGACCACAGAGCAGTAATTGTTGCTGGCAGAAATTGGCATCTATTCCATTTTAAGTGTGCTTTTAGTTACTAATAAAGTTACCGTATATACTTGAGTATAAGCCGAGTTTTTCAGCCCATTTTTTTTTTTTTAAGCTGAAAAACTACCCCCTCTGCTTATACTCGAGTCAGCAGTAAAACAGCGGGTCTGCCACTGTGTAATCCATATGCAGTCGTACCTTTTTCATTAGTAAAACAGCGCGTGTCTGCCGCTGTATAATCCAGTCTGTTTGGTCGTCCATTGTAAGAAAGCCCCGCCTCCTCGCCTGCGATAGGCGGAACACTGATAGTTTCCCAGCATTGTATCAGTGTTTCTCTATCACGGATGAGGAGGCGGAGGCGGGGCTATCTTACAATGGACGGGAACAGACTGGATTATACAGCGGCAGACACACGCTGTTTTACGAATGAAAAGGTACGGCTGCACATGGATTACACAGCGCTGTTTTACTGCTGACTGTGAGAGACTTCATATGTGGGCACAGTGAGGCTGCAGATGGGCATTGTTTACCCAGTAGCTTCTGCATTTTCCCACCCTAGGCTTATACTCGAGTCAATGTTTTCCCATTTTTTTTTTGTGTGGTAAAATTGGGTGCCTTGGCTAATATTCGGGACGGCTTATACTCAAGTATATCTGGTAGTAGACACCCAGAAATTTCATTATGGTGAGGTATCTATTGGCACAAACTGCAAATTGCTGATGTAATTTTTGAAAAGGCACTTGGATGTTTATGGTGAAAATATAGAAAATTCTATATAGTAATGCATACTACAGAAGGCATTGCAGCTTGTTAAAACTATATAGTCTTCCCTGTCAAACTTTTGGGGTTCCTGGGGTATTTTTAAAGCAGTATTCATTGTTTTGTTTTTTCTTTATTTTGTAGCCACTCCTACAACAACCGTTCAGAATGTCTTGATCAACCCTTCCCTGATTGGATCAAAAAACATTCTCATAACTACAAATATGGTGCCATCACAGAACGCAACAAGTGAATCTAATTCGTTAAAGCGGAAACATGAAGATGACGAGGACTATGATGTAATATAAACTCTATTTACAACAATGAGAATGTACATAACAAGGAGGATTAGTAATTGTTGACATATTTGTGGACTGAGATTATAAAGCATAAGCATTGAAAGAAAGACAAATACTTTTTTAAAAAAAAATTTGGTTTGTTTTTTGTGTTTTTTTTTTTTTTTTTTTTTATGTTTTTTTTTGGAAAAAAACAAATAAACAGAATATGATTCTCATTCAAGACTTCATTCCTTTGCTTAATGTATTTAAGTTTGCTTTTAGATAAGGTACTGTTTCAGCTGTGTGGGTTTTTTTTTATTTATTTTATCCTGGCTCTGTCATCTATATCAGGGGTCTCTAAAATGCAGTCCATGGGCCAAATCTAGCGTGCTGTAATATTTTATCCAGCCCTCCATGGAGAGGGGACTTTGACGGGGGCTCTGATGGGGTTACATCAAAGTCAAGTTTATTTTTAATTTCTTTGCTTTGTTTTACTGCACTCCTCCTTCTTCTTTTTTTTTTTTTTTGTTTTTTTTTTGTTTTAAATCTTCTCAAACTCTAAAATGATCAATTAAACTCCAGGTAAAATGTATTGGTGGTTGTAAAGCCTTAAGGCATTTTCACCTTAACTACTTGCCTACCTGTCGCCGTCATTCTACGGCGGCAGGTTGGCTCTCCTGGGCGAGAGCCCATAGCTCTACGTCGGCTCTCTCGCAGGCAACTAGGGGCGCGCGTGCCCCCCCGACTCCCGTGCGCATGCCTGGCGGGTGCGATCGCCGCCGGGCACACGCGATCGCTCGTTAGAGCGGGGACCGGGAGCTGTGTGTGTAAACACACAGCTTCCGGTCCTGTCAGGGGGGGAAATGCTAATCCTCTGTTCATACAATGTATGAACATAAGATCAGTGATTTCCCCTAGTGAGGCCACCCCCCCCTACAGTTTGAACACACCCAGGGACATACTTAACCCCTTCCCCTTTCCCTAGTAAAAAAAAAAAAAAAAAAAAAAAAAAAAAAAAAAAAAAAAAAAAAAAAAAAAAAAAAAAAAAAAAAAAAAAAAAAAAAAAAAAAAAAAAAAAAAAAAAAAAAAAAAAAAAAAAAAAAAAAAAAAAAAAAAAAAAAAAAAAAAAAAAAAAAAAAAAAAAAAAAAAAAAAAAAAAAAAAAAAAAAAAAAAAAAAAAAAAAAAAAAAAAAAAAAAAAAAAAAAAAAAAAAAAAAAAAAAAAAAAAAAAAAAAAAAAAAAAAAAAAAAAAAAAAAAAAAAAAAAAAAAAAAAAAAAAAAAAAAAAAAAAAAAAAAAAAAAAAAAAAAAAAAAAAAAAAAAAAAAAAAAAAAAAAAAAAAAAAAAAAAAAAAAAAAAAAAAAAAAAAAAAAAAAAAAAAAAAAAAAAAAAAAAAAAAAAAAAAAAAAAAAAAAAAAAAAAAAAAAAAAAAAAAAAAAAAAAAAAAAAAAAAAAAAAAAAAAAAAAAAAAAAAAAAAAACTTAAACCCCTTCACTGCCAGTGGCATTTTTATAGTAATCCAATGCATTTTTTATAGCACTGATCGCCATAAAAATGCCAATGGTCCCAAAAATGTGTCAAAAGTGTCCGAAGTGTCCACCATAATGTCGCAGAAAAAAAAAACGCTGATCGCCGCCATTACTAGTAAAAAAAAAAAATATTAATAAAAATACCCCCTATTTTGTAAACGCTATAACCTTTGCGCAAACCAATCAATAAACGCTTATTGCGATATTTTTCGTAAAAAAAAAAAAAAAAAAATGTAGAAGAATATGTATCGGCCTAAACTGAGGAAAAAAATAGTTTTTTAGATATTTTTGGGGGATATTTATTACAGCAAAAAGTAAAAAATATTAATTTTTTAAAAAAAAATTGTCGCTCTATTTTTGTTTATAGCGCAAAAACTAAAAACCGCAGAGGTGATCAAATACCACCAAAAGAAAGTTCTATTTGTGGGAAAAAAAAGGATGCCAATTTTGTTTGGGAGCCACGTCGCACGACCTCGCAATTGTCAGATAAAGCGACGCAGTGCCGAATCGCAAAAAGTACTCTGGTCTTTGACCAGCAATATGGTCCGGGGGTTAAGTGGTAATGCATTTTATACATTAAGGTGAAAAACCTGCTGTGCTGCCCTCCTTTTTCTTACCTGAGCCCAAACTGATCCAGCGATGTGCACAAGCTTAGCGGCTTGTGGAAATTGGCATTCCGTGGGGGCACCCAATGGAGAGGGGACTGGAGCATCAGTGGAAGACCCTAGAATAGGAGGGTCAGGGCCTCTGTGCAAAAGCACTGCATAGAGCAGGTAAGTATAGGCATGTTTGCTATTTAAAAAAAAAAAGCTTTACAACGACCAATTTTAACCTCCTGAGACCCGCGCTATAGTCAAATGACGGCTACAGCGCGGATCTCAAAATCCAACTAGACGTCAATTGACGTCCGCCACTTTGGGCGTTCCCCGCGCACGCTCCAGAGCGCGCAGCGGGGAACTTCTGTGTTGGCCGTGTCCCTTGGACACAGCCAATTACAGATCGCTGCGACCGGCCAATCAGAGTGGCCGTTTGCAATGCGATCTGTGCGGCCAATGAGAGATGATCTCATATGTAAACATATGAGATCATCTGTCATTGCCGGCTCACACAGAGACAGCGTCCTGTCTCTGGAGAGGAGACCGATCTGCGTCTCTTGTACATAGAGACACAGATCGGTCACCCCCCCCCACCCACAGTTAGAACACTATATAGGGAACATATTTAACCCCTTCCTCACCCCCTAGTGTTAACCCCTTCAATGCCAGTTACATTTATACAGTAATTAGTGAATATTTATAGCACTGATCGCAGTATAAGTGTGAATGGCGCCAAAAATGTGTCAAAAGTGTCCGATGTGTCCGCCATAACGTCGCAGTCCCAATAAAAATCGCAGATCGCCTCCATTTCTAGTAAAAAAAAAAAAAAAAAAAAAAAAAAAAAATAATTCTGTCCCCTATTTTGTAGGCGCTATAACTGTTGCCCTCCGCATGGACATTCTGCCATAAACAATAATTTATAAAAATCTTTGCGGTTCCATCTTGCTTGTGGGCACTCTGAAGCCCACAAGCAAATACTTCTGGCATACGGTGAATGCTGATGTCCCAGCATTCACCGCTCTATCCCGCGCATGTGCAGTGTTGACGGCGAGCGGCGCCGTCAAGACTACACGGTTGCCATCACAACGGCCGGCGTACTGAAAAGGTCATGCCCCGTTGTGACGACATGCACAACATCTTTTCTATGGCACGATCTACCTATTTGCCAACAAATAAAATGGCAAAATTCGAACCGCCCTCATCACGTGACCTGCTTCATGGGTCATGTGATGAGTGAAATCCCACGATATCCACCGAATCTGCCTAATGACTCGTCTCCTGGGAAGCATGACGCTGTGCTCCCAGGAGACTTTGCGATTGAGTCCCAGAAAACACTGGGGCGCTTGCTAACTTAATGACACACCCACTCCCGCGGGAGGGATACCCGGGAAGTGCCTGGTATTCCGAGGAGAATAAAGGTACTGTAATCGTTTCAAAAAAAATTAACAGCGGACTTTAAGGCTTCATTTCCATGGACGTTTTTACAGCCACTTTTTTTAGCCTTTTTTACAGCTTAAAAACGCCTGTCCATCCGCCTGGATACCGTTTTTGTGCGTTTTTGAACGTCTGGCGTTTTTACAGCTCTAACACTGGAGCTTCAGAACGCACTGGTCCTGTTTTTTTTTTTTTTGCAGCTTAAAAACGGCTCAGCCATCTACAGCTCAAAAACGTCATGGTGGGCATGAGGCCATAGACTAACATGGAGAGCCATTTTTAAGCTGCAAAAAGCGCTCAGAAAAGTGGCTGTAAAAACGTTCAAAAATGTCCATGGAAATAAAGCCTAAATGTAGTTAGTGTGGTGGTCTTAATTAGATACATTCTCTATTGAGGGTGAACCTCTGCTTTAAGCTAGTGCATTGTTGGTTCACTTGCCTTTTCCTTCGATTATTTTTTTTTTTTTTGCCTTCTAAATTTATTTATTCTCTGAATTTCTCACTTCCTGTTTCTCCTCAGTAGTCAGCCAGAACAGCTTACTTAGGAGGAACAGTAAGTGAGAAATTTAAACTGAGAAAACAAAGAAAAAAAAAACTTTTAGAAGGGAAATAAAAGGAAAAGTTTAGTGAACCAACAATGCACTAGCTTAAAGCGGTTCTCCACCCTAAAGTGGAGTCCCGCTGATCGGAACCCTCCCCCCTCCGGTGTCACATTTGACACCTTTCAGGGGGAGGGGGGTGCAGATACCTGTCTAAAGACAGGTATTTGCACCCACTTCCGGCCACACGATACGGGCAAAAGACGGGCATTCCGTCACATCCCGTCTGTCGCCCGTTGTGTGCTGGGAACACTCGGCTCCCAGCACACAGCGGGAGCCAATCGGCTGGCGCGGCGTGACTCGCGCATGCGCCGTAGGGAACCGGGCAGTGAAGCCGCAGCGCTTCACTTCCTGGTTCCCTGAGCGTGGATGGCGGGGGGAGCAGCAGAGAGACGAGCGATCGCTCGTGCTCTGCTGCGATCGGCGCTGGACTCCAGGACAGGTAAGTGTCCTAATATTAAAAGTCAGCAGCTGCAGTATTTGTAGCTGCTGGCTTTTAATATTATTTTCCCGTGGCACATCCGCTTTAAAGGAACCTATTTTAGAAGAAAAAAAATGAACCTTTACAACCCCTTTAGATATGTTCATTTTTATAAACAGATATTTTTATTTTTTTCACCCCTCAAAAATTTGTAAAACATACAATTTGGCCCTCATACTGAACATTTGGTGACCCCTGCTCTATATCATTTCATACATATTTGCAACCACTAGATGCCACGCTTGTCTATGTGCTAAGCAGTACAACTTTTACAACTGCGAAGCATTTTTGTGCATGAAATCGGACCCCAGTAATAAAGTGAAGTAAGTGTGTGTGTGTGTGAGAGAGAGAGAGAGAGGCGCACAGAAAGTTTGGTTAGGGGTAATGGGCGTATTTTGGATGCTTACTTATATATCGGCACTGAAGATGTGGAATGTACCAGTATCATAACTGTGGGCATGTAAAGGATTTCATGTGAGAAAGGTAACTGTAGCTAATTTAATACGTTTTGGTGGGGCACATTCCAGAGAATGGTTGGTTGTGTTTCACTGAAACGTCAATCTGTTACTTTCCTACCTCTCGTGTGAAGTCAGGTGAGTGCTCATAGCTATGACATTGAGATAGATATGTGTATATAAAATGTATATAGACTACAGTGTAAACATTTGCACAAACACCATGGTGTGATATCCAAATACATTTTTATATGAAGATGATATTCAGTAGCAGCATCTTAGAACTGCTTTGTTTTGGCACAGGTTGATTGCGCAATTGCAGAGGCGTTCTATACTTTTGTTGAGCAGAAGGTCAGTAAGGAGGAGTATGTGTAAGGGTTAAAATGATTGTAAAGACTTAAGGTTTTTTACCTACATATGCACAAAGGTAAAAAAAAACTTGTGTGCAGCCCCAGCCCTCCTAATATATTAACTTGAGCTTCCTCTCGATCCAGCGATGTGCACATTCAAAAAAGAACCCAAACCTTTTTTGAATCACTTTACGGTAAAAGGTAATTATGGTGGGGTTAAATGTTTGGAGGAAATGGTTGCATTTAAGGATTGGGTGAGAGGGGTTAAATAATGACACTCAACACTTTTTTTTTATGTTTTTTAAGCAACTTAGTACTAGGTAGTTCTTGGAGTTTTGTAGGGGGAAACCCCCCCCCCCCCCTAGAAAAGTCGGTAATGAACATGCAGAATGTGTATGGTCGTAGCTTCAATTTATCATTGATACCTGTAGGTGTGTTTTGGAATGAACCTAGATTATGCAAACATGTTGATGTGTGTCTTGCTCATTATTCATTTGTGTCTAAACTTGCTATCATGCTTATGTATTCTCAAAATTGTGTACTAGCCTTGTTTCCTAGACTCAACTTTAAGTGTCTGGCTGCTTTGTAATCTAATTTATGCTTTGTTTTTCATAGATCTCATTGAGTAAGTTTATTTTCCTCTAAGCAAATGATCAGATTAACACTTGTTGACAATTTGGGAATGTGAGCAAGTGGGTTGACTTCTATGTGAGACCATTTGTGAAGAGTCTACCTTCATACATCAAGAATACCATTTTTTTATTTAAATTTTTTTTTTTTTTACAAAGGATCGAAAGCCTTTTTAGTGACTAAAGTTGTGAGGCTCTCTTCAGCTCCATCTCTCACCGCAAGTGTCTCCAGCTTATCTGTGTTGTGTGTGTGTTTTTATTTTTATTTTTTTTCACCAAAGTAATCAGTATACACAGGAACAGTCTGATTTTTGTGCTAAACATTTTGGAATTTATTTTGTATCAAAATGTTTTTGGTAACTCGCACTACCTCCAGGTACAGGGTGTAGCAATGGGAACATGTTTTTCCCCATCCTACACCAATCTGTACTTGGGTGGGAGAGATCTTTTTTTCTCTCTGAGACCTCTAAATACCTTGATCATATTTTGACTTGGTTTTGTTACATTGGTGACCTCTTTCTAATTTTGCACGGTCCAGTCAAACTATTGCATGAATGTCTGACTTGTCTTTTTATTGTAAATGCCTTCCATTTTAAATTCACAATGGCCTATGATAAGTCCAAGACTACTCTTGGAACGTACCCCCAATGATATATTGGTAAGCAATTTGCTTGGAAAACTTACAGCCGGTAACACAATTCTCAGGTCAAACAATTTACACCCAAAATAACTGAAGTAGTCCATCCCTTTATAGTCAGTATCTGCACTGAAGACTCAATTGTCACACTGAGGACAAATGTTGCTCTTAAAGGTTCCATGCACACGGGCTTAAACCAAGGTTCGATGAAATCTGGGTGCCAGGTCACAATTGCGACTAGAATTGGCGACCTGGGGAAGGAAGCATAGGCCTGCAGAAGCCACGGCCTCAATTACCGCCCGACGCGATCGTGCGGTGGGGGACACATCCTGTGTCTCTGTGCGCCCCCACCTCCCCCCGTCGCGCAATCGCGTGGGGCCTTTGCTTCCTTCTGTGATCTGGCGCCATTTTGTGGTGGCCGTTGGCATAACAAAGACAACCAGCAATCTAATGGAGCTTTCCCTGTATTTTCACTGCCATCTCCTTCCCTCTAATTATAACCCCCAAACATTATATATATTTTTTATTCTAACACCCTAGTGAATAAAATGGCGGTCGTTGCAATACTTTCTGTCACCATATTTGCGCAGCGGTCTTACAAGCGCCATTTTTTGGTAAAAAATACACTTTTTTTCATTTAAAAAAATAAGACAACAGTAAAGTTAGCCCAATTTTTTTATATTGTGAAAGATAAAGTTACGCTGAGTAAATTGATACCCAACATGTTACGCTTCAAAATTAAGTCCACTAGTGGAATGGCAACAAATTTTTACCCTTTAAAATCTCCATAGGCGACGTTTAAAAAAATTCTACAGGTTGCATGTTTGAGTTACAGAGGAGGTCTAGGGCTAGAATTATTTCTCTCGCTCTACCAATATCTGCTATACCTCACATGTGTGGTTTGAACACTGCTTTCATATGCGGGCGCTACCTAAACACTGCTACTTCTTCAGGAGTTTTGTGTTCTGCCTGTAGAAGCAGTTCAGTGTATCCTATGTCCATGAACATTAGGACGGTCACAGCCATATCTTAAAGCGGGGGTTCACCCTTAGAGGGCACTTTTTCCCCTTAGCTTCCTGCTCGTTTTCTCTAGGGGAATCGGCTATTTGTATTAAAATATGTGCAGTACTTACCCGTTTTCGAGCTGCATCTTCTTCCGTCGCTTCCGGGTATGGGCTTCGGGAATGGGCGTTCCTTCTTGATTGACAGTCTTCCGAGAGGCTTCCGACGGTCGCATCCATCGCGTCACGATTTTCCGAAAGAAGCCGAACGTCGGTGCGCAGGCGCAGTATAGATCCGCACCGACGTTCGGCTTCTTTCGGCTACGAGTGACGCGATGGAAGCGACCGTCGGAAGAATGTCAATCAAGAAGGAACGCCCGCTCCCGAAGACCCATACCCGGAAGCGACGGAAGAAGATGCAGCTCGAAAACGGGTAAGTACGGCTCATATTTTAATACAAATAGCCGATTCCCCTAGACCGAACGAGCAGGAATCTAGGGGAAGAAAACATTTTTTTTTAGAAATGGGTGAACTCCCGCTTTAAGCTCAACGTTTAGGGGCCGGAAAAAATTAATGCTCTATATGAGTTTTTTTTTTTTTTCTGCCAAGGGAACAGACGAGCATGTGTAGGATTTTTGTGCGTCGAATTGCATACAGATGATCGGAAATTTCCGACAAGAACTTTTTCTGTTGAAAAAATTGAGAACCAGCTCTCAATTTTTTCTTCTTGGAAATTCCGACAGCAAATGTCCGATGGAGCCTACATACGATCGGAATTTCCGACAAAAAGCTCACATGGAACATTTTGTTGTCGGAATTTCCGATCGTGTGTACGTGGCATAAGAGTGAATAATAAATGGGGGTATATAGAAAATCCTGCCTGCATAAGGCATACAATAAGGAGAAAGGTCAATCATGTTCTGAGTTACTTTTTAAGACAAAAGAGAAAAATACTGAGGATACCTCAGTAAGAATTATTAGGGGTTTTACTGCCCGACATGAACTGGTGAGACAGTCTGTAAAAAAAATTGTGGCACCTTTTGAACATCAGATCTAGAAGGTGACAAGTTTATGTTCAACAAACCACAAAAAAAAGTTAGCCTGGATTCACTCTATTGCGAATTGGATGCCAGTTTCCACACATCCAATTCGCATAGCAGGAGATTGTGACCGGCTCTCCGCAGTGGCTCCGGTACAAATTGCATGTGCGTCTTTTGGTCTATTTCAGGTCCAAATTCAGTCTTAAATCTGACCTGAAACAGTTAATGGAGATGCTGGACTCCTGCTGTGAGCCGCCGTGTGCTCTAGTGTGAACCCAGCCTTAGAGGAGCTCCATCTCTTCGTAATGAGCAGTACTTTTAAACCGGAAGGGGGGTAGGGACCTGTGTACCATCCTGGGCACCTTTTAGGTGTGGTGACTGACCTTGCTGACCATTTATGTGGGTTGAGGGAAGCCCTATGTTGCTTAATGGTATGACTCGTAGGTATAAACATTTTGTTAACTGTAAAGGGGTTATTTACCTCATGGTGGGCCTCTGTGGGTTATTTACCTCATGGTGTCCCCCCTACTACAACCAAATGCAAATTATGGTGACGCATATATGATCATGTCCATGCGGCCAAATTGGGTGACATATATTCTCCCATAGGCAAACACATAGCTGATCACCACGAATATGCATTTCCAAAGTTACAATTTCTTGCACTGGAAAGGGTGCATTCTAGGGGTGGTTACTGGAATAAGGTCCTTTTACAAAAATAATTGAGATGGATTTATATACGTAAAGCTGCAGAGATTCCTGGTCTCAATGTCAGCTATAGGCCCTTCCTTGAGGGGTTTACAGCTGGCCATCTGGAGATATTTCTTAAAATTTCTGATCAATAAACCATTAACTGGATTCGGATTGTATTTTTTTTTATGTTTTATTTGTGGCAGTTCTATTTTAGTTATATTTATATATTCTTGTTTAATGTATATTTTGTGTCTTGCATAGGTTGTATATTTTCTTTTGTTGATGCTTCCTCTTTTAAACTTAAAGTTTGAACTTGGCAGTTGGCTGTTTTACTGGATACTTCTACAGCTTCCTAGAGGCGGGGGATTAGTTCTGTGTTTCCTGCCTCAGTTTGTTTTCTCCCACTTTGCGGTCTCTCTTGGTGGGTTTTGCCGAAGGGTGCGGGAGAACCTAGGTGCTGGCGTCATTCCCTGCACAATGACGTCTTCACAGTGTCGTGATGCCAGAAATTACATCACACCTGTAGATGACGAGGAGCACCGCTATACAATGGGAAGTGCACTCACTTTCTCCCCTTATGTCATTTGGCATGTGCCGTCAGGCTATCCAGGATTATTCCCTTTATATGGTGGAAAGCATGTTTTTCTAGCTACATTGGCATAGTTATAGCCTTGTTGCTTTCTTCTGGGGGTATTTTTGCTTACTTGTTTCTGATGCCTTATGCTTCATAAAACTCTTACCTGCCTATATAGTTGTAACAACATGAAACTTATAGGCAAGATGCCCCCCTGATGACGTGGATTCCACGAAACATATGTCGGCGGCTTAGTCTGACATTTCCGTTCCCCAGCTGATCCACAGCTGATCCCGCTCACAGTCTCTGCAGCTACGACTTGGACATCTGACCACACGGTGACCTGTGCGATTCAGACCCAGTCCCTAACGCTACGCATGCAGTCCTAGTGCCGGGCAGGCACCCACACAAGTAAGGGGCCATTCAGCTTATTTTTAATGATGTTTTATTAAAGCGGTAATGCACTATAGATCTCTTTTGTTTTTTGTGGATGGAATTCTGGGATACCATGGGTACAAATATCGTGGCAGTTGCAGTATGTGGTGAATAGTGTACAGGCACTGTAACCTGTTCAGCCTGGCAGACCTACTTTTTCAATAAAGTGGTCCACAAAATCTGGTAAGCGCATCCCCTGTAAAGAGCACATCGGGTGAAGTTTCTATTAGATGGTGGTGGCTGCAGTATCACGAGGATTGATTGCATGAACACTAATTGAAGTATCCTGTGAAGGCGATCTCTTATGAACTGTGTTTATCTATTGTGTCAATCAAGAGACACACACCCGACATGAACGGCACAGCAATTGTTTTCACTTTTTATATTTATAATTTTGTATATTAGCTTGTTGCATATCATTATCTCACGGATTTATATTTATTGTTATTGTGCACCCACCGGACATCTCTTGGTAGAGATTTGGTGAATGTTGGTTTCTTATATATTTGAGTGTTCAATTTATTAGTATCATCCTGCCATTTGGGATCCTCCTAGTGAGGGTGTCTCAATTGCTAGGAAGCATTTACATTAGGTGATTTATCTCACTAGCGCCCTCTTCCACATTTCTATTCAATTGCACATTCAATTGCACAGTATATATTCATATATATTTTGTATTCATATATATTTTGTTTTCAGAGGAGCTGCTTGGTATTATAAGTAATTTTGTTATACACAATAATTTTGCTTATCACAGTTGGTGTGGAAATACACCCTACTTTCAAGACCCCCACATATCTGCTTTTTAGCAGTGATGATAGTGTGCGGCATTTATATTTATATTTTATTATTTATTTTTTTCAAATTTAAGACCTCTGTTGGGTTAATATTGCAGAAATCCCAACAATGGACCGCTGTGGAAGATCTACAACTGAAACTAGTTGAATTCAATATGTACTTTATCAAAATGTGATTGTGATGGTGACCATATGACATTTGTGTGGTGTTTGGGCTTAACAAGAGATATAAATGTGTCGGCTAATAATTTAATGTCTGGTGTTTTATTGAAATTTACAATAAAGGTCACATTTAAATATTTTTGTACAAATGTTTTTAAAGCCTTTTAAGAATCCTGCATGGGTTGTCTTTCAAATATGTGTTTGCTTTATTGAAAAGCCAGCTCTGCTTAAAGCACGTTTCCATTTTTGTTGCTCTTTGGCAATTTAATCCTCTACTGTTTTTTGTTGGTCATGGTGATCTAAGAAGGAATGCTTTCCCTGCAGTAGTTTGTGCAACCCACCCACAAACATATGGGGAAAATGCCCCTTCCTTGCAGGTGAATTACTTAGTAATATTTATGCTGCTCTGCCAAATTAACCCCAAAATGCTCAACCAGTTTATGTTCCTTGTGAAAATGTGATCATATATGGTACAAGACAAGTAATGACTTACAGTGCCTTGCGAAAGTATTCGGCCCTCTTGAACTTTGGGACATTTTGCCACATTTCAGGCTTCAAACATAAAGATATAAAACTATTTTTTTTGAAGAATCAACAAGTGGGACACAATCATGAAGTGGAACGAAATTTATTGGATATTTTAAACTTTTTTAACAAATCGACTGAAAAATTGGGCGTGCAAAATTATTCAGCCCCAAACTCTCTCCAGAAGTTCAGTGAGGATCTCTGAATGATGCAATGTTGACCTAAATGACTAAGGATGATAAATAGAATCCACCTGTGCTTAATCAAGTCTCTGTATAAATGCACCTGCACTGTGATAGTCTCAGAGGTCCGTTTAAAGCGCAGAGAGCATCATGAAGAACAAGGAACACACCAGGCAGGTCCGAGATACTGTTGTGGAGAAGTTTAAAGCTGAATTTGGATACAAAAAGATTTCCCAAGCTTTAAACATCCCAAGGAGCACTGTGCAAGCAATAATATTGAAATGGAAGGAGTATCAGACCACTGCAAATCTACGAAAACCTGGCCGTCCCTCTAAACTTTCAGCTCATACAAGGAGAAGACTGATCAGAGATGCAGCCAAGAGACCCATGATCACTCTGGATGAACTGCAGAGATCTACAGCTGAGGTGGGAGACTCTGTCCATAGGACAACAATCAGTCCCTGTATACTGCACAAATCTGGCTTTTATGGAAGAGTGGCAAGAAGAAAGCCATTTTTTAAAGATATCCATAAAAAGGTGTCGTTTAAAGTTTGCCACAAGCCACCTGGGAGACACACCAAACATGTGGAAGAAGGTGCTCTGGTCAGATGAAACCAAAATCGAACTTTTTGGCAACAATGCAAAACGTTATGTTTGGCGTAAAAGCAACACAGCTCATCACCCTGAACACACCATCCCCACTGTCAAACATGGTGGTGGTAGCATCATGGTTTGGGCCTGCTTTTCTTCAGCAGGGACAGGAAAGATGGTTAAAATTGATGGGAAGATGGATGGAGCCAAATACAGGACCATTCTGGAAGAAAACCTGATGGAGTCTGCAAAAGACCTGAGACTGGGACAGAGATTTGTCTTCCAACAAGACAATGATCCAAAACATAAAGCAAAATCTACAATGGAATGGTTCACAAATACACATATCCAGGTATTAGAATGGCCAAGTCAAAGTCCAGACCTGAATCCAATCGAGAATCTGTGGAAAGAACTGAAAACTGCTGTTCACAAACGCTCTCCATCCAACCTCACTGAGCTCGAGCGGTTTTGCAAGGAGGAATGGGCAAAAATCTCAGTCTCTTGATGTGCAAAACTGATAGAGACATACCCCAAGCGACTTACAGCTGTAATCGCAGCAAAAGGTGGCACTACAAAGTATTAACTTAAGGAAGAGTAATTTTGCACACCCAATTTTTCAGTTTTTTATTTGTTAAAAAAGTTTGAAATATCCAAGAAATTTCGTTCCACTTCATGATTGTGTCCCACTTGTTGATTCTTCAAAAAAAATACAGTTTTATATCTTTATGTTTGAAGCCTAAAATGTGGCAAAAGGTCGCAAAGTTCAAGGGGGCTGAATATTTTTGCAAGGCACTGTATAATGAAAAAGTTCAGGGCTACATTAAAAACAAAAAGCATGCATTGGGTTTCATTTATGTAGGCTATAAGCACGCTCTACAATTTTCAGCAGTAAGAATCTGCAAATTCCTAAGCCTGGAATGATTAGGTGTGTGTGAAGAAATGTTTGCTCAGCCCATACGACATGATAGGCTGACGGCAGCCACAGCTATTTGTGACTGCACAGTCGGCCATTACCTGCAGTGATTGTGGCTGGAATGACTCTTGATATAGCCTGTACAGAAAAAATGCATCCAAAAAATGCCAACCAATGTACAGAAAAGCAGCGGGTGTTGAAAAAATTCCTGTTCAGTGTTAATTCACCTCTACAGAAAATCTGTAAGGTGACCTTACATTGGACCCTCCCCCCCGTCCTGCTGAACCAGAGTCCTGCAATCCCCCACTGTCAGACCGGGACACTGCTTCACTAGTCTGGGGATTTGAAATCCCAGCGGCTTAATCTCTGATCTGTACCTATCAGCGTGTATGGACAAGAGGTGTTCTAATTGGTCAGCACAGTCTCATGGATGGCGCTGACCAATTAGAATCAGTCTATTACAGGGATCCTCAAACTACGGCTCTCCAGCTGTTGCGGAACTACACATCCCATGAGGCATTGTAAAACTCTGACATTCACAGACATGACTAGGCATTATGGGAATTGTAGTTCCTGAACAACTGAAGGGCCATAGTTTGAAGACCCATGGTCTAGTACATCCGCTCAGCACAGCAAAGAGGTGCAAACCGCTGGGATTTCAAATTCCCGGACCGGTGAAGCGGCTTGCCGGTGTCTGACAGCAGAGGATTGCGGGATTTGGGGAGGATGGGGAAAGGGTCCAGTGTAAGGTCACATTACAGATTTTCCATAAAGGTGAACTTACACTTTAAGGTACATAAGGTTCTTGGCCTGATTGGGAAACAGTTTATGCCTTTGGGTAGGAGTAGGAATTTTTAGAGACCCCTAGCTGACAGATTTGTTTTTCTCTTGATGAATGTTCCCCCACTTTTGAACATTTTATGCTCTGCTGATCTTAGTGTGCCCAAAAGACAGCTAGATGGTAGACAAGCCTCAAATGTTAAAGTGGAATTCCGGGATGCACCTAACTAATATTAAAAATGCTTCTCCCACTCCTAACAACTATGCTGACTACCCTGGGTATGAACGAAGTACAGTAAATACTTAATTTCAGGCCACTGCAGTCTGGCCCTGTGATCCAGCTCCCCTATGCCAGAAACGGTGGTTGCAGGTTAGAGGGGGTGTCAACAGCTGATGGGCTACAGGAACCTATTGGGTGAGGTCACCGCTGCCAGGCATTACCAGCTGTTGAGTGTTTTCTCCTCTTCCCTGCAGCTGTTGTTGGCTGACACAGGGGAGATCCTGTGACTGGACCAGAGTGGCCTGAAAATAGATAAGTATATACTTCTTTCCTACACAAATTAGTAGGGGGATTTTTAAGATTAGTTGGGTAGAACATTAAATTCCACTTTAAATCTTGCCTCCATAACCGGCCGCCCCAAAGTCTCTGGTCTTTCTCAGTGTTTATGATGTACAGATTAGGAAATGATGCATGTTTCTGAAATATCATGCCATAAAATAAAATAAAAATCAGCTATATAGATTGACAACGTTCCAGAGTTCTGGTTTTGTACACAGCATGTTCTCACTAGAAATGAGGGCAAAATGCCCTGTTCACCTTGTACCAGCACTTGGCAAGAGTCCATTCAATTACATTGTTAGCGGAAAAGCACAATTCAGTTTTTATTGTAAAGCTACAGTATAATGATAACGTTGGCTACACGATAAATCAAATTACCCAACAATTCTTTGTCCTAGAAGACTTTTCTTACATGATGAAATGGATGTAGCATAACAAGACCGCAACCTCCAGCTAACATTAACAATAAAAGCAATGTATTACATGGAGAAAGGATGCCATTTTTACTGCCAAGCAACTTGTTACGCAGAGAAAAAAAGCTTTCTGTGATTGGCCCAAAAAATATGTATTATGTAATGATACCTTGTATCCAATGCTGTCCATACAGTCAGATAATGTTTTATGCTATTTGTTAGATCAACCTTTATCTGTTTTAGTGTTCGTTAGGGATTGACCTGTTTGAACTGTAGTTTTATTTTAAATACAAACTTTTTTTAAATTTTTGTTAAAAAAAAATGGTTAAACACTTGTCAAGTTTTTTGTTTGCTGTATATGTCCCATTGGGGAGATTTTCCTCCATGTCTTGTCTGTTTCAGTGACAACTCAGATTTCCCCTCAATTTCAGGCCAGGTGATAGTTACTGTATCAAATGGACAAATAGTGGATATAGGGATAAAAACCTGACAGAGGTTCTAACCTATTTTTTTTAATACTCTTATCTGATGATTCAAGTAACATCCTCTGCTCATTAAAGGTTCATGAAAATACCCCAAAATACCTTTTACAAGGATCTGCTATCTGATTCAGGTAGCAGACCAAATGCTCACTCCAAATCCTGGCTGGACAACCTCCAGCTTCCCACCTTAGATCAAAACCAAAAAGACTCGCTAAACAGTCCCTGCACCACAGATGAAATCTCTCAAATTATAAAATCACTCAAAACATCCACGGCCCCTGGTCCGGACGGATTCACATCTTCCTATTACAAAAAATTCTCCCCTCTACTAGTCCCCAACCTACCAAACCTTTTCAATCACATCCTTGAGGGAAACAATTTCCCAGAGGAGATGCTCCTTGCGAACCTTTCCCTGATCCCTAAACCAGACAAGGACCATACTCTCCCTCAAAATTATCGTCCCATATCAGTACTGAACAATGATCTAAAGATCTTTGGCAGGATACTAGCTGACAGATTAGCTAAGGTCATATCCCCCCTAATTCACCCAGATCAAACTGGTTTTATACCAGGCAGACAAATAGTAGACAACATTAGATTAGTAACGAACATTGTCCAGGATGCCAATTTGAATTCCAGGCGGGCCTGTCTTCTAAGCCTTGACATCCACAAGGCTTTCGATAGCGTCAGCTGGTCCTACTTAAATGATCTACTCCCGAGATATGGAATCTCAGCCCAATTTCTACAAGGATTTAACGCTTTATATCACTCACCCCAGACTCGTGTTAAGATTCCGGGCAACAGCTCGAACTTCTTCCCACTAGGCAGGGGTACGAGACAGGGTTGCCCACTATCCCCACTCTTATTTGCACTTGCCATAGAGCCCCTAGCACATGCCATTAGATCCAACACAGATATCCGAGGATATATTAAAAATGACTCCGAATTTAAGATAAGTATGTATGCAGATGATGCTTTGGTCTTCATCTCAGAACCTTTGTTGTCCATACCGGTCCTCCTGGATACCCTAAAAATATTCCATGATATATCAGGCCTTAAAATTAATGCCAATAAATGTTCTGCCCTTTCACTTAATATTCCCTCTGATATACAAAAATTATTACAACAAAACTTCCCTTTTATATGGTGCCCTCTCTCTTTCAAATACTTGGGGGTTAATATTACAGCCTCACACTCGCTCCTCTATAAATCCAACTTTCCTCATATTATAGCTCGGATTGAAAACCTTCTTAAATCATGGTCCTCATATCATATCTCTTTCTTGGGAAGAGTATGTGCGGTTCGAATGACTATCATACCTAAAATACTCTACTACTTTCGCTCCCTCCCTATAACAGTTCCTAAATCTAAGATAGAGGGCCTCCAGAGAACAATAAATAAATTTTTATGGGCGGATAAAAAGCCTAGGTATGGCTATGCACTTTTACACCGCCCCCAGTCTATGGGTGGTCTGGGACTCCCAAATCTTTGGCACTACTATTTAGCCACTAAACTATCTCAGATCTCCCAATGGTTCCCCCCTCACATGATTTACCGTGGAAAAGATTCGAAGCTAGCTCGATCCTCCCTTTCCACCTCCAGGGTACTATTTGGTCCAACAACATTACATACAAGAAACTTTCAAAACTTAACCGAATAGTTGCACAATTAATCCAACTATGGCTGAAAATCAAAGATATTTACCTTCTCTCCTCACCCATCTCTCCCCTAACCTCCTTCTTAGGAGATCCTAGGCTTAGGCTTGCCTTTGACAACAGACAGAGGTTTTCTGCATGGATTGATAACAATCTCACCACACTATCCTCACTTCTAACCAAGTGGGTATTTAAACCCTTTACACTAATTCAGAGAGAAAATGGCCTCCCCTCCAGAGAACTAGAAAACTATGAAATAATCAAATCTTTCTATGCCCAATACTTCTCTCTCACCATTCCCTCCACGAACACAACATTTGAAAGAATATGCATCTCATCATCCAGGGATAAAGGGATGATTTCCCGCATATATTGCTACCTCAATAACCTTAACCTACAAGACAAATCCAATCAAATGCTTCATTGGGAGAGTGATCTGAATACTACCTTCACCCCTGATACATGGTACGTCATGGCAGAAAATCTAAGAAAATGTAACAAGGCCATATCCTTCAGAGAAACACCAACGAAACTCTTTACCAGATGGTATCTCACCCCCACAAAGCTACATACATTTTATCCCTCAGTCTCCCCGAACTGCTTTAGAGGTTGCACAGAACCGGGCACGCTACTACACACCTTCTGGAGCTGCCCCTCCTTAAGTCATATCTGGAATCTGGCGGCTGCCAGATTCAAAGACTCCTCGGGCCATACAGTTACCCCCACTCCTCAAATATGTATATTATATGCCAAAATCCCAGAGATCCCCACCCACTCTACTAGACTATTCCACTCATTATGTAGCTCAATTCAGTGGATGATTGCACTCAATTGGAGATCCTGTAGTGTCTCCTGGACACAGGTACTTGAAAGAATGGAAACCATCAAACTCTCCGAAAAAGTTTATCACACACTTAATGATAGCATTCAGATCTATAACACTAAATGGTCATGTTGGAATATCCCACCACATTATTAACCCCACCCTATCTGCCTTTCGGTGTGCTTTCTATATTCAACTTCTACTAGACAACTGATTCTACCAATATCTCTTTTTGATGTTATAATATGCAATGTACCCCACATATGTTCTTACATCCTATTCAACAACTTTGTACTGACATCTATCTTGTCAACTTGTATGATTGACCATGTATTACTACTATTATTTTTTTTTCATTGAAAATTTTCAATAAACTTTTGTAAACAAAAAAAGAAAATACCCCAAAATAACTAGTACCTTTAGGTCTGATTCACACATATGCATTTTTTGGTGCTTTTTGCGGAAATGCACTACAGTACTTTTAAATATGGTTCCCTATGGGACATATTCACTTTTTTTTTGGAAAGTGTCAGTGACCTTTTTTGATTCTGTAGATTTCAATAAAGCTGCAGAAAAGGATGTAGTAAGTTTTTGCCGCAATTTGTGTTTTTTAATAACATTGTCCAAAAAAAAAAAAGCATAAGCGCAAATCGCAGTAAAAATGCACTACATGACTTTCTGCAGCCTCTCAATTGAAGTCTATGGAACCAAATAAGCACTGTTTTGCATGTAAAAAATCACCGAGGACGAGAGGGCCTCCATGATAGGCGGACACTAAACACAGGACGAGAGGGCCTCCGTGATAGGCGAACACTGAACACAGTGCCTCCTGGGAAGCTGAGTGTTCCGCCTATCACGAAACAGAAGACGTAGGAGGCGCGGCTTTTGAAAAAACGTACGGCCGCGATTCTGCATGTCTTAGGATAAGGTAAGGATGTTAGGTTACCGGCGTATAAGACGACCCCCGACTTTTAAGAAGATTTTAAGGGGTTAGAAAGTCGTCTTATACGCCGGAAAATACGGTAGTGTTAACCCTGGTATTGTTTTTTTCAGCCGGCGGCTGGCTTTCTTGGAGATTTTAAAGTTCCGTAGTTTGTTGCCATTCCACGAACGTGCACAATTTTAAAGCAGGACATCTTAAATATCTATTTACTTGGGGTAACATCATCTTTTACATTTTACATAAAAATTGGGTTAGATTTTTTATTTTTCTCTTCATTAAAATTTATTTTTTCCCAAAAATTGCATTTGAAAAACTGCTGTGCAAATACCATGTGATAAAAAAAATGTGATAGACATTTTATTCCCTGGCGTTTCTGCAAAAAAAAAAAAAGAAGCCTGGTCTTCAAGTGGTTAAATCTGTACCTTCAGGAAGTTGGTTGCATATTTTTTTTCCAATTTGCAGAATAGGATTTAAATGTCTTAGTATTTTCTTATACAGAAATACCAGCACCAAAGTGTATATTCTAAACACGTGATGGATTGGAATATACAGAAAAGTATAACTCTGCATCAATATTGTGTGGTACGTCCGGAAATTTGTAAAACTTTAAAATAAATAATGATATTTAGGTGAATTGTAATGTGCATAGCCAGTATTTGCATCAAGCTTGCCAGAAACATAATTGTCTTCGCAGCATTGTGCAGGAATGTTCTTTTTTTCCCACATGAGCTGCAGTTCCAAACTGTTCCTAATTTGCAAAAATATTAGATTTTTCAGCCCAAAAAAGGGAAGAGATGCATAAAAGGGAATATATTTTTCAGGTATGGGCATGTTTTTGGCTGCCACCATACCCATAGTAACTTTAAGTTGGGGGGATCAAGGTTCCCCTCTGTTTTTAATGGAAAAACAAACACTTATGCCCCGTACACAAGCTCTGGATTTCCGATGGGGGGAAAAAAGAGAGCTGGTTCTCTTTTTTTATTTTTTTGCCGGCGGGTTTGGCAGTTTTCCCAGCTGAGGCATATACATGGCCAGAATTCCCAGCCAAAAGCTCTCCTTGCAATTTTCCCGTCGGAAAACCCGGTCGTGTGTACTTGGCATAAGACTTATAACCTCAGTGCAGTTGCCCCCCTTATTCATTACAGTTCTATTGCAGTGTTTTTTTTTTATAGAGTATATTGTAATTACTTAGAGTTAAAATGTCTCTAGGCAAGGTCTAATTTTATTTTACCTACACATCCTATTCAAATGTTACTGCATTATGCACATGTAATCACTAGATGGCAGCATTATAAAAGGTAAATAAAGCTATTTCCTCGCAGATCAGAATTTACAAGCTCACCTGTAACAAAACATTATGATAAAACTGTTATGTTGTACAAATGACAGAATTAAGTCTGAGTCACCTGATAAACACTCATTTTAGAGTGTAAATACAGTAATTCTTAAGGTGTGTTTATTTCTCTAATTATCCATTGCAACATTTCAATTTAGATCCCAAGTAACTAAGTTTAAAAAAAAAAAATACAGAATTCTTATCAACCCTGTTCAGGCTTTTCTTCCCCTTGCAGGTTTAATGAATATTCAACATTTTTAGATTTAGCTATTGAGTCAGCCGCATGCTGTAGCATATTACTGGGTAGACAATGTTTCAGAAATAGTACTGCCTAAAGTAGAACTCCACCGTTTTGACAGTGAGGCCTTATTCTATTATGTTCTTCTAGTGTCTGCTGCTCCGAGAAATTAGAAATTTTATTGTTTCTAATGAATTTTTGCAGACACAGCTGCCCGTGGTTAGATTTTCTCTGTCAAGAATAGTCTATAATATCAGAGTGTTATACAATCAAATGTTTGCCAAGACAACCTCAGAGTATATGTTAGATTTGTACACACCAAAACCTATTGATGTATTCCAGTAATAGCTTATACAGGCCTTTCTCCACCAAATGTCCATGAACCATGAGATTTGCTCTGACGTAGCTAAGGGTTCATTGAGCAGTGAGCTATGACAGATTGATGTCCCAAGTGACAGAACCTGCATAGTTTCAGCACTGATGTCACTAAGCAGAACCAGCAAAGTAAAGTCTCTTCTCTTCTCCCTTAGGTAAGTAACCACTGGCACCATCCTTGGTTGCTTTTTTTAGATATAGTAAAATCTTGGATTACGAGCATTATTAGACCTGTAAACATGTTTTTAATCCAAAGCACATATACTATGCACACCCCTTGAAATTTTCCACATTTTGTTATGTTACAGCCAACAACGTACCGTATATACTCGAGTATAAGCCGAGTTTTTCAGCACTTTTTTTTTATGCTGAAAATGCCCCCTCGGCTTATACTCGAGTCACCTTTTTGCATCTGTTCTCCTGGACCCGGTACTGGCCGGCTGTAGGTCCCCTGGACCCCAAGCTTTGCACACATGTGGTCCCACTCTTCCTCTGCAAGTGTGCAAAGTTTATTGTCAAGGGGACCTACGGCTGGGGAGCACCGATTTTTCAAAGCAGGGCACCCCTTACATAGACTCCCATGTTAAATGGTAATTTCTCTGGTGATTTTGGGGACCCGGTACCGGCCGGTCGTAGGTCCCCTGGACCTGGTACTTGGCACACATGTAGCCCAATTTCTCCTCTACAAGTTGTTGTCTAGGGGAACCTAAGGCTGGGGAGCACCGATTTTTCAAAGCCGGCAACCCTTCCATAGACCCCCATGTTAAACGTCAGTCTAGTTATTGACACAGTGAGGCATGGACACAGTGAGACTTTATATATGTTTAATAGGCTACTTGTATTCCTGGCAGTTTGGTGATTATGCAATATCTGATGAAGCTGTGATAGTCATCCACTATTAGGAGTACTTGATAAGACCTATTCTGGTTCTGCCCCCTGGACAACGAGTCCCCTCTTCTGTGGTTAATATAACGGACAGCTATTTTTGGGAACACTACACTGTTTTTAAATTGGGTACTACGGTGCTTACAAGGTTATTGCTGTTTAGGAGACAATTATTCCCCTATTTCTTCCTGAAGAAGACCGGTCCTTGTATATTTAAAATGTACAAATACAAATTGACTCTATTAAATAACTATTTTGTGGCCTGGTACCTTTAAAGAGGTTGTAAACATCAATTTTCGTGTTATACCTAGAGGTAAGCCTATATAGTAAGGCTTACCTAAAGGTACAGTAAATATATCCCAAACATGCGCCATTTAGGAGATATTTACTTTGTACTGCGTCGATGATGTCATCGGCGCAGGCGCTGTGAAGAAACGGCCCGCCGTTCACGTCATGCAACTCCGGTAGGGTTGTCACATCATCCCTTTAATCCAGGACACACATGAATTACACAGGTTCTGAGGCTGATTAGGGTGGTAATTAAACTCACTTGGTGAGTTATCTGAATTAAATCAGCCTCATAACCTGTGTAATTCATATGTGTCCTGGATTAAAGGGATCATGTGGCAACCCTAGACTCCGGACAATCACAGAGTTGGAGTCCGCGGCCCCTGGAGAAAGAGAGTCAAACATGGATGTGGCCCCCAGTGGGGACAGTGCGGGCTTCGTTTGCAGGTAAGTTTCACATAATGTGCTAGTATGAGATGCATACCAGCACATTGTGCTTTTGCTTTGCAGGGAACAAAAAAGGAAGTAAAACCCATCAGGGAGATTTGTTTGTGAGGGTGTTCTGTTTGCTTGTGCTTTCAGGTTTGCACTCCTGCCAAGGATATTATAAGAGGTGTTTCTAAATGGCATATTTAAATGTGTATAATGCAGTATCAAATTAGTGTACCCAATCAATATGTGTTAGCAAGTGACAAAATAACATAAAATATTTAAATAATTACCACATACTATAAAAACGTATTAAGTGATCATATGAGCCTCCACTAAGGTGAAAAAAAAGTCTATATAGTATTCTCAATATAAGAAACAATAAAGCTCTTGTTGTGTATATAATCTTCCTAATATATGGAATAAAGTTCTTTATGTGTGAAAGTAATGGTGTCTTGTACCTTAAATTGCACCACCAAAGGGATATGCAGCACCCACCGGATATAAACTTGCACTGTGCATATTAATAATAGGAATGCTCCAGAATCAGTATGTGGTTTCTTCCACCAGAGAAATGTTCCACACCCAAAGTGTCTCCCACACCGACAACTCTATTTACTCATCAGATACTGTATAACCCTGCACCCTGCATGGCCATAAATAACCATTCTTTATGCTTTTTTGAAGCATTTTTGGTGCCTTTTCCATTCATTTTAACAGGGAGATGCAATTTTGGTGCATTTTTGAAAAGCATACCAAAGATGCAGCATCCAAGACTTTTCAAAGCGCACAGCACATGCAGCTCAGTGATGTAAACAGTCCTGTAGGATTTAAAGGAAATATTTGTATTGCGTATCAAGGTAAAAATGCAGTAAAAATACATCAGTGTGAAAGGACCATTCAAAACAATACCAAAAACGCATCTCCCCATTGAAATACAGTTGAACCTCGGATTACGAGCATAATCCGTTCCAGCGAGTTTTCCCATTGAAGTCAATGGAAACGAAAATAATTCATTCCGCATTGACTTCAATCGAATGCAATACTGAATGCGGCCAGAGAGCGCAGAAAATGGCCGAAAAGGCCGAGGACACTTTGGCTCACTTCTTGTCCTGGGGAATCTCTTTAGCAGCAACACAGGCAGAAGTAAAAATTATGTTTAGGCTTCATGCCCATGTGAGGGCTGTATTTTCACAGGTGTTCATTCCAGCCCTATAAAGGCAGTCACATTCATGTAAATTGGGACGTGTCGGCTGCATGGATTTAGCGGCTGCTCCCAGTTTGACAGCCATGTGAGTACTAGTGCATGTGGTGTGGATATTCAAATGCAGACAGTGTGTGATTGGGGACCAGCATGCACCTGCACCCACATGGCTGTCAAATTGTGTCCCACTGGCTGCACAGGGATGTGCAGAACATCTGTGCATCCCAGTTTTGGCAAACTCGGCTCTTGCATGGGCGTATGCCTAAACATGTCTGTGTGAACAAGGCTTTAAGTTAAGTATGGAAAGGCTAGAACCTCTGCTAGCTTTATATTGTTGTCTGTTTTCCCATTGCCGATTTTCCTTAAAGGGTTAGCTTACCTTTTTAAAAGATTAACTAACTCATAACACTTTCCCTAGCCCTTTGGTCTCCACCCCATTTACCTTATGTCATTTGCATTTTCGCTGCCCTCTCAGCATTTAAAAAAATCACTACACAGCACCGGAAGTTTGTGTAACAGCATAATGCAAGTAATGGTCAGCACTGGCTACGGGACTGCACTAACCATGCACATGTGTTTTTCTTTATTACATTCGACATGCCAGTACCAATCCGAGCATTGGTGAGGGTTAAAGAAGGTCCTTTTGATCAACAGTATCTTGCAAAAAAATTGTCTGGAAAATTCAATTTTTTGCTCCATGCTAAAGGCAAAATAGCCTCATTCCTGAGTGAGTGAGTGAGTGAGTGAGTGACTTATATAGCGCAGCAAATGCGAACTTAATCGCCTCAAGGCGCTTGACATCCAGAGTCGTACCGGTCCTTCAGAAGAGGTGGGTCTTTAGTTTTTTCCTAAAGGCCCGATGGTTTTCCTCCAGGCGGATTGGTAGTGGGTAGAGCATTCCAGAGCCGAGGTCCTTGGACCGAAAATCTGCGTTCTCCCTTCGATTTGTAGCGGGATTTAGGAATTTGGAGAAGGTTTTGGTTGGTTGATCGGAGCACGCGCTTGGTGACGTAGGGTTTTATTTTCTCGCTTAAGTATTGGGGAGCGTTCCCATGTATACATTTGTGGGTGAGGCAGAGTGTCTTGAATGTCACCCTGTCCTGTACGGGCAGCCAGTGGAGGGATCTCAAGGCCGGGGAGACTGATTCCCACGGCTTTTTACCTGTTACCAGTCTGGCTGCCGTGTTCTGGACGACTTGTAGACGTGACATCTGGTATTTCGGTAGTCCTAAATAGAGGGAATTTGCGTAGTCGAGTCGTGAATTGATGATAGTTCCAACCACTACAGCTCTGTCTTCTTCCGGGATGAAGGGGATGAGTCTACGTAGCATGCGGAGCAGATGATGAGAACTGCTGACAACTGATCCTATTTGTGCATCCATCGTCATGTCTGCGTCAAAGATGACTCCGAGGCTTTTGACTTTGTTGCTTGGCGCAATGGTTTGTCCGAGGATGGTGGGTGGTATCCATGTGGTCCTAGAAATGGATTTCCTATTTGCGTGCAGGGTGAGTAGCTCTGTTTTGGATCCGTTGAGTTTGAGGGAGCTTTCAGTCATCCAATTGTCGATCAGTGTGAGGCATTTTCCAAGTTCATGAAATTGTTCTTTTTTGTTGGTGATTCGAAGGTAAAGCTGTGTGTCGTCAGCATAGGAGTGGTAGCGCAGGTCCTGTTTGCTGATGATTTTGAGGAGCGGGCGGATGTAGATGTTGAAGAGTACGGGTGAGAGGGGCGATCCTTGCGGGACTCCGCATGTAACGGTCCGTGTTTCTGATGTAAAACCTCCAAGTTTCACGGTCTGAGTGCGATTTCCTAGGAAAGATGCGAACCACGGTAGGGCCGCGTCCGAGACTCCTGCTACTTCCTTGAGTCGTGTGAGCAATATGTTGTGGTCTACCGTGTCGAAGGCTGCGCTAAGGTCCAGCAGCACTAGGAGACAGGATTCTCCATCATCTGCTGCTTCGAGGGCGTCATCCCATATCTTGAGAAGAGCCGTTTCTGTGCCGTGGCCTGGGCGAAAACCTGATTGTAGAGGATCTAGGAGTTTGTGATCGTCCAGGTGTGGCTGAAGCTGTTGTACTACTGCTTTCTCCATGATCTTGGAGATCGTGTTTAGGCTTGTTACCGGTCTGCGCTGGTTTGGGTCTTTCGGGTCGAGGTTGGGTTTCTTTAAGAGGGGTTTTATTATGCCTTGCTTGAGGTTGTTAGGGACTATCCCTTCCCTGAATGATTGGTTTATGATGTGCGTTATGGTGGGTGCCAAAATGTCCGTGCATTCTTTCAAAAGTTTTGTAGGAACGATGTCATTGGGTGATGTGTTGTCTCGGAGGCTTCCGATGATGTTTTTTGTGGTGTCGATTGTAATTGGGACCAGCTCAAAAATCGTCGATCGTGGGTTATTTATGTTGATTTCTTCTTCTAGCTGTATCTGAATGTGGTTGGTGTGCTTTTTCTGTTGAACTGTTGCCCGAATCGTTTCGATTTTGTCGATGAAAAAGTCAGATAGCTCATTGCAGAATTCCTGTGTTTCACTTGCAGGGGGGTCCAAGCAGGAGGGGTTCATAGTCTTAGCGACTAGTTGAAAAAGTTCCCGTGGGCGGTTTAGGGCTTTGGAGATTTTGTGTGCGAAATGGTCTTTTTTAGCTTTAAAAATCGCTTTGTGGTAGTTCTTGGTGAGGGTTTTGTACTTTGTGAGGTTTTCTTTTGATGGGTTCCTCCTCCAGGCTCCTTCAGCTCTTCTGCGATCCTGTTTCAGTAGAGTGAGAGTGTCGTTGAACCAGCCCGAGTTGTTTTTCCGGCTGAGAGCTCTGCGTTTCGGAGCGACTGTGTCTGCTGTTTGTAGTAACGCTTTGTTTAAAGCGTTGAGTGTTTGTTCCGTTGAGTGGTTCCGATTTAGTACTTCTATTTTTGTCACTAGGGTGGTTTTGAAGAGCTCAGAGTGTAGTTTCTTCTGCGATCTTGCCCAGTGTATAGTTGTAGGGGGTTTGGGTTTTTGAAAGATGGTATCGGTGGTTAATATGAATTTGATGGCGTGGTGGTCCGTCCAAGGTAAAGGTCTGTTGTCCAATTTTCTGATAATCACGTTTTGTTTGAAGATGAGGTCCAAAGTGTGACCTGACGTATGTGTTGAAGTCTTAATCAGTTGCTGCAGACCGCGTTCTTCGAGTTGGTCGATGCAGGCGGTAGCGATGGGATCCTGAGTTGAGTTAGCCCAGAGGTTGAAGTCCCCAAGTAGCAGCAGGTTTTTAGTTTTCAAGGTGTATGTCGAGAAGAATTCGGTGAAGGGAGTGAGGAGATGCGTCTTTGGACCAGGCGGTCTGTAGCATAGTAGTATGTGGACGGTTTCCTCGGGTGTTGTTTGAAGTTGCAGGGTGAGTGTTTCCATAAAGGGCAGTGAGTTCTGTAGAGTAGTTTTGGTGAGAGCGAGGTGGGATTTGTAGATCACTGCAAGGCCTCCTCCTCTTTGTCCTGTTCTATGCTCGGTTAGGATGCTATAATTTTCGGGTACCAATTCTGCTAGGACGGGGTTACAGTCGGGTGTTAGCCAACTTTCCGTGATAAAGAGGCAATCTGTGTTGTGTTGGACGACGAAGTCGTGGATTTCCTTTCTGTGCTTGACTGCAGATCTTGTGTTGATCAGGGCGCATTCTAAGTGTTGTAGTCGCTGCGGTGGCTTCTCGTTTTTTGGGTTTGGTTGGCGGTGGATTCTTAGAAGTTGTTCTTTCCGTAGTGTTTTTTGAATGGAGGTTGGTAGCGTTGCGGCCGCCTTCCTTAAGTTGCGGAGGGTGTCCGCTGCGTACTTGAAGAAGAGCATGGTGGGAGATGACTTGTTGGAGATGTGCTGATACTGTGGTCCTGTTGATCCAACGATGATGAGGATGGTGGTCGGGAGGGGGGGATTGATGATGTTCCCGGAAGGTCCCGTTGACTTCGCTCGGTGCCAGTGATGTGGATCGGCGAGATTGCTGCAAAAAAAGAAGATGGTGGCCCGGCCTAACCCGCCCCCCTCAGTTGATCCAGAGGAAGGCAAAAAAACCCTAACCTAGCGGCCAATTGCTGCGGCGAGGGAAAAAAATTCCTTCCTGACCCCAGAGGCGATCGGAGAACCCTGGATCAAGCTGCTAGGTGGACCCCGGGATGGGACTTACCTGGCCGGTGCGGTCTGCGCTGTGATGGGTGAGCTGGGGAAGGAAGTGCAGGGGGGGTGAAAAGAATGGAGAGAGGGGCCAAGAATGGCCCTTACTTACCGGGTTTTGTAGCCTGGGTGTACCAAGATGGCCGCCGGAACCGTAGCTAGGCCCAAGCCGCGGCCTCTCCTAGCTCTCCAGCCGAGATGTGGCAAGGTTAGCATCAGAATCAGCCTCCTGATGCTTCTGGGTCTGGAAGAACCCTGCTGGATGGAGGTGATGCTACGGAGGAAAGAGGCAGGAAAGAGGTGGGATGGCCAGAGGCGGGGTTTGGTCACAGCCGCGGTCTTTCCTGTGGCTCTGCGCCCGAGGACGCCAGGGAGCCACAGGCGGAGGTCAGCGGCTGCGGAGGGGGCAGAGAGGTCTGATCGGGGGCGGCGTCGGTGCTGTGATCCCGAGAGAGGGTGCTCAGCGGCGGATGTCTCCTCTGGTGATCCGAGGGCGGAGGTCCGCAGAAGGGGGGGGGCGGGAGCTGGACGGGGAGACGCCGGTCCTGGATCCCACGGAGCTCTGCAATAGAAGGGGGCTCGGCGGCGGGTGAGGCCTGGGCGATCCCCGGAGGGGGCTAGAGGATGGATGGGTGTCGCTGCGGAGGGGGGTGTCCCGGAGCGGGGGGAGAACCGAGGTTCGGCACGGATGAGACTCTGTGCTCCAAGAGGATGTGGGGTTTGTGGAAGGGAACTTATCAGAATCTGGAAGTCTCCCTGGGAAGTGCCCAGCTGCCCATGCAATTTGTTTACAGTCGTTTTGTTGTCTATTTAAGCCAGTTAAAAGACCCTCTCCCCCTTGAATGGTATTTTTAAAAATGTCCATGTAAGTGCTTGCCGACCCATGCTTAGGGGTTAGTGAACCCTCTGGGTGCATCTAACATCCATTAAATCCAATTTTGCCAAATTCACTTAAAGCGGGAGTTCACCCGAAAATGTTATTTTAACATTAGATTGATGCTCATTTTGTCAAGGGGAATAGGGTGTTTTTTTTAAAATCGGAGCAGTACTTACCGTTTTAGAGATAGATCTTCTCCGCTGCTTCCGGGTATGGTCTTCGGGACTGGGCGTTCCTATTTGATTGACAGGCTTCCGACGGTCGCATACATCGCGTTACGAGTAGCCGAAAGAAGCCGAACGTCGGTGCGGCACTATACGGCGCCTGTGCGGCACTATATGGCGCCTGTGCACCGACGTTCGGCTACTTTCGAAAAATCGTGACGCGATGTATGCGACCGTCGTAAGCCTGTCGGAAGCCTGTCAATCAAATAGGAACGCCCAGTCCCACAGCCCATACCCGGAAGCGGCGGAGAAGATCTCTCTCTAAATCGGTAAGTACTGCTTCGATTTTGAAAAAAACACCCGATTCCCCTTGACAAAACGAGCCTCAATCTAATGTTAAAAATTAACTTTTTGGGTGAACCTCCACTTTAAAGGGGTTGTAAAGGAATTTGTTTTTCCCTAAATGGCTTCCTTTACCTTAGTGCAGTCCTCCTTCACTTACCTCATCCTTCGATTTTGCTTTTAAATGTCCTTATTTCTTCTGAGAAATCCTCACTTCCTGTTCTTCTGTCTGTAACTCCACACAGTAATGCAAGGCTTTCTTCCTGGTGTGGAGAAAACCTCTTGAGGGGGGAGGTGGCGAGCAGAAGTGTCAGGATGCCCACTAACACACAGCTCCTTTCTCTATCTGCAAAGTAGAGAGTGTCCTGACTTGCCTGCTCTCCCCCTTCCCCCTCAAGAGGCTTTCTCCACACCAGGAGATTGCAAAATTGAAGGATATGATAAGTGAAGGAGGACTGCACTAAGGTAGAGGAAGCTATTTAGGGAAAAAAATTTCCTTTACAACTCCTTTAAATAGGTTGTAAACCCTATTTTATTTTTAATAACAAACATATCATACTTACTTCCACTGTGCAGCTTGTTTTGGACAGAGTGGCCCCAATCAACATCTTCTGGGGTCCCCCAACAACAGCGCTCGTGGATCTTCTCTGCATCTGTAAACCCCCTTAGGAGAAACGCTCTCCATGGGGGTTACTGTGCGTGCGCGCTCCCGAGTCCAGCATTTGTGTCCAAAGCCACAGAATGTTGGACTCGGCCCCACTCCCCGGGAGCCAATGGCTGTGCTGCTATCAATCTATCCAATCAAGAGCCGAGAACCCCAGGCAGAGAGGTAGAGTGCGTCTCCACCGTGGCAACAAACAGGGTCAGGTGAGTGAAAGGGTGGGGGCTGCTCAGTGACAGAAGTTTTTTCACCTTAATGCATAGGATGCCTTGTGTAAAAACACAAGAGTTTGCAACCCCTTTAAATTAGTTTGTAGAATACTGATCATGTTTCTTCTTAAAGTGGTTGTAAAGGTTCAGTTTAGGATGCATTAAAGTGAAATAACACAAGGGTTTACAACTCCTTTAAGCCCAATACAACCCTGCATTGACAAAGCACATTTGCTTTAAGTGTTAAGGTCTGTAGGGTAAATTTGCTTGTAATTTCCCTTTGAGAAACAATGATTTATAGCTAGATTCAGAAAGGGTTAAGCCGGCGTATCAGTAGATACGCCGTCGTAACTCTGAATCTAAGCCGTCGTAAATTTAAGTGTATTCTCAAATTGAGATACACTTAAATCTAGCTAAGATACGACCGCCTGCGCCGTCGTATCTTAGCTGACTATTTAGGCTGGCCGCTAGGGACTTGTACGCTGATTTCCGCCTAGAATGCGTAAATCAGCGAGATACGCCTATTCACGAACGTAGGCTTGCCCGCCGCAATAAAGTTACGCAGTTTACGTAAGGCGTTTTCAGGCGTAAAGTTATTCCACCAAAAAGCTGGCCTAGCCAATGTTACGTATGGACGTCGGTCCCACGTCGAATTTTGAAAAGTTTACGTTGTTTGCGTAAGTAGTCCGTGAATGGGGCTGGACGTAATTTACGTTCACGTTGAAACCAATAAGTCCTTGCGGCGTAATTTGGAGCATGCGCACTGGGATACGTCCACGGACGGCGCATGAGCCGTTCGTTCAAAACGTCATTTATGTGGGGTCATGGTTTAATTACATAAAACACGCCCACCTCTTCACAATGCTTTGTGAATACAGCACTTGCCTCTCTGACTTACAGCGGCGTAGCGTATATGCGATACGCTACGCCTGCACAAAGTTAAGCCAGTCTTTCTGAATCTGGCTATTAGAGCATCTAGCCTGGGGAATAATGGTCCCTGATGAACGAGTTGCTTTTGGTTACCATGCTGTATCTATTGTTATATAACAAACCTCATGGGTTATCAGAATACAAGGTTGGCTCTGCAAAAACACTTTTCATCTCCTTGCAGCAGTAAATAGTGATGTTTTTTTGATTCATTTCATTAATAAGGAATATTTTTAAGCTATGTGTCAGTTCTGAGGTACTATAGTCTGATGAATCTGGCATTTAAATCTATGTACTTAAAACACTTCAATTAACATATGCTAGAAGAAATCACTAATGAACTGAAATGAATGAATGAACGAATAAATGAAGGAATAAACAAATAAAATAAAAAAGATGAATGACACACAAGCAACAGTGCTTATCCTGTTCAATAGGCTTGACAAAATGTGCGTAACAAATTTGAAATGAATGGTTCAGTAATTCCAAATGAAATGAAATATTGTGGAACAAATATACTATAAAATATTAAGCATTTTATTCTTGAACTATTTCTCATTTTTCAATTTAAATAGCAATGACAGTAAAGCAATGTTGCATGTACTACAGTTCAAAAAACTGGGCAAAATAAAAGAAATATGTGGACTTAAAAATGCTGCACAGTTTAAGAATATGCCCATGTTAGGCCTTATTCTTACAGTTTCTTTTTTTTTTTAATTCAGTAATTTTTTTTATTGGTTTTCCTTACAAAAATACAGATTGAAACATTTCACATTCATTAATAAATTCTAGATACAGTTACCATACACATATTACAACTTACAATATCCCCCCCAAAAAATAATACAAATTCTTACAGCTTTTAGCGGGATGAAATAAATATCAGAATATTAATTGTAGGACCTAAACACAAATATCCCTGCTTCAGGCTTAAAGGGAAATCATAAAGATTTTTTTTTCAATTGCATTTTATTTCTTCTTAAAGTTTTATGGCCTTTCTCACTATTCATTTAATAACACATATGGTAATAAAATGCATGGTAAAATGGGTTACATGTGGTGGTGGTGTGATGCGATCCCCCACCACACCGCGCCAAAGACTATACATTGCAGTACACCAAAGTAATTAATGCTTTGTAGTGTGCTGCATTACAAAAAAATTCTACGCAAGCCTTTTTTATTAAATTTTAGGTGTGTTGGGCTGTAAATGTGCTGCATTAACACAATGCCCCACCAACATCATAGAACATCTTGTTCAAGTTTTAATTATACCTCTTAAAAAATAAAGTATACATACTGGGCCAGATTCACAAATGAGATACGACGGTTTCTCCTGATACGCCGTCGTATCTCTGTTTCTATCAATGCGACTGATTCATAGATTCATACGTATAGATATCCCTAAGATCCGACAGGTGTAATTGTTTTACACTGTCGGATCTTAGGATGCAGTACCGCGGCCGTCGCTGGGGGGAGTTTGCGTCGTAAACCAGTGTCGGGTATGAAAATTAGGAGTTACGGCGGATCCACAATGGTTTTTCGCGTTTGCTACGTCGCCGCTAGTCTAGTTTCCCGTCGCAAAGTTAGTCGTTTTTTTTTGCTGCCCTAACTTTAGTCAGCAAGCGTATTGCTGTCTAAAGTATGGCCGTCGTTCCCGCGTCAAAATTTTAAAATTTAACGTCATTTGCGTAAGCCGTTCGGGAATACGGAAGTACGCTACGCGCGTCGCCATGCAAAGCACGGCGGGAGTTAAGAAATGGAGCATGCGCAGTAGGTCCGGCGCGGGAGCGCGCCAAATTTAAATGGCACACGCCCATGAAAATTTGCGGCGGTGTAACGTATCTAGGATACGTTACGCCGCCGCAATTCTACATGAATCTGGCCCACTGTACCTTAACCACTTAAGACCATTATGCAGGTTAAGGACCTTGCCCCTTTTTGCGATTCGGCACTGCGTCGCTTTAACTGACAATTGCGCGGTCGTGGGACATGGCTCCCAAACAAAATTGGTGTCCTTTTTTTCCCACAAATAGAGCTTTCTTTTGGTGGTATTTGATCACCTCTGCGGTTTTTATTTTTTGCGCTATAAACAAAAATAGAGCGACAATTTTGAAAAATATTCAATCTTTTTTACTTTTTCCTATAATAAATATCCCCCCAAAATATATAAAAAACGTTTTTTCCCCTCAGTTTAGGCCAATACGTATTCTTCTACCTATTTTTGGTAAAAAAAAAAAAAAATCGCAATAAGCGTTTATCGATTGGTATTTATAGCGTTTACAAAATAGGGGATAGTTTTATTGCATTTTTATTAATAATTTGTTTTTACTACTAATGGCGGCGATCAGCGTTTTTTTTCGTGACTACGACACATCGGCCAATTTTGACACTTTTTTGGGACCATTGTCATTTTCACAGCAAAATGTGCTATAAAAATGCACTAATTACTGTGAAAATGACAATTGCAGTTTAGGAGTTAATCACTAGGGGGCACTGTAGGGGTTCAGTGTGACCTCATATGTGTTTCTAACTTTAGGGGGGCGGGGCTGGACGTGTGACCTCAGTGATCGTCTTTTCTTATATCAGGGAACAGATGATCACTGACACTGACACTGCCACAATAAAGAACGGGAAAGGTGTGTTTACACACATCTCTCCCCGTTCTTCAGCTTCGGTGACCGATCGCGGGACACCGGCGGCGATCGGGTCCCGCGGGAGCAATCACAGAGTTTCGGACCGGGTCGTGAGCGCACCGGCGGCGGCGCCCTCGTGACCCCACGTCTGGGCCTTAAAGAGACACGTACAGGTACGTGATTGTGCCCAGGCGTGCCATTCTGCCGACGGTAAGTGGTTAATTTGGCCGTTTTCTGACCAGTTATGTAATGCTCAGGTTTCCCCAATTGATCTTTTACAGCTGTGGATGGTCCTTAAGCCCCGAACACACGGTCGGACCTTTGTCCGACCAAAATCACATGGGAATTCCGCCGGAGTAAAAGAGAACATGTTCTCTACCTAAACTCCGGCGGAATTCCTCTGAATTTCCGATGGAAATAATCCGATGGGGCATACACATGGACGGAATTTCCGATTGAAAAAGTCCGTCTGACCCTTTCCATCGGAAATTCTGATCCTGTATATGGGGCATTAGTGATGCAGAGAATGGCGGTGCTAAAACTGTGGGGTGGGACAAGCATAATAGTGGCTTTTGGGAAACAAATAGCAAGTAGCAGATTAGGTAAAAAAATGGTTCCAAGTGTTCAATCAAATTCATATGTGGCTGGGATACTTTGTGTCTGATTTGGTGCTACATGACTGTAAGCTTTCTGCACACTGGCATTGTGGTTAGGACCCTGATGCACATCAGGTAAACGGACATTGGGGAGCATGATGCACACCGACACAAAGAACAGTTTTTATGCTTTTCTTCTGCTTAATTCCTGCAGCTTTTGGTTGCTTCATATCTATGCTGCTTTTGTGTTTACTTTTGCGTTTGCTTTTGCTGCACCAACCTTTGCTGTTATAACCACTGTTTCAGAATTCACTTCTCATCTCTCAGCACTATTGCATCAACGCACATTATTGCAACAGCATTAATGTGTAATCCTGCCTTTGACGCCACTGCATTGAAGTGCAATTCTGCCCTTGTCACCGCTACACTAACACATACTTATTCAGCCTGATTAATGTGCAAGTAAAAAATAAAGCAGGGCCAGCTCTTGTTGCAACATACAAGCTGGTTCATATTCCTGGTTCAGATCTAATTAGTTCTGTCATCCAGAAGAGTAAGAAAATACATTCATGCATGCCGATGTCATGAAAATTCATCCTCAACAAACTATTGTCATGTTTTCAAGTCATAATGTTTTTTTATACAGCATGTGGATATTTAGAGGTATGTATGGTTTTGAGTACTTTTGTTTCAGGGGTGGTACTTTGATGTTTTATTTCTGGGTTTTTTATTTTATGTTGAGAGGGCATTTTTTAGTTTGGGGTGCTTAAAGCTGCACATTTACTTGTTGATAATCTGCAGTATCTCAATTGTTCAATTGTTTGTAGTAAAATCTCAGACTTTTTGCAGCTAGTAAATTTGGGGCTACCCTTACTCATTAAGGACTTGTTCACACCATGGTGCAGAGATGTCAGTTTTTCTGCAAGGGCACAACAAAATCTATTTTTCTCTATGTGCCCTGTTCACAACACTACTACTACTATGTGCAGATTTTTTCTGCGCAGGAAACTGCAACGTGTATAAACTCATTGAAGCGCATTAAAAAACTGATGTAAACTGCAAGTGAAATCTGCGTGCCAGTTTCCATCAGTTTTTCTGCACAGATGGTGTGAACAAGTTCCAAAATGTTTCTGCTGCTGGCTAATTATATAGTACATTACTGTATCATCTGTCGTCTCTTAAAGTGGAGTTCAATCCGAATAGTTGTTATCCTTAAAAATGTTCCCTCACCCCTCATCCTTCTAATCCTGCCTATCCTCTGTAAAAAGGTCTGGTCACATGATTCTACTGCTCCAGCTCCCTCGTGTAAGAGGTAGCTTAAAAAAGCTGTGAATTTTAGAAACTGTGACATCACCTATAAGCTCCAATGGCGTAGCTGTTATCGGCGCTTCCTCCTCTCCCTGCAGCCACCGCTCACTGACACATGGGAGCCAGAGCTGCAGGATCAAGTGACCAGACTGGAGGGAAGCCCCAGACTGTGCTCTTTGTCTTTAGTAAATTTGGGCCTAGCTTTACTCAATAAAAATGTCCTGCTGCTAACCAATTTTACACTACAGTATCTGTTGTCTCTTAATTCTTGTAGCAAAACACCTGCTTGTACTTATCTCTAGTACATTCTTGCATATTATCCCTGACTAAAGATTTCTTGTTACTGCACAATTTAACATTGCTGTATCCTCTACGGTATATTAATTCTTGTAGTAAAGCTCCAGCCTCTGTTCTTTATTTCTATTAAATTTAGGCCCAGTCTTGCTATTTAAAATTATCCTGCTGCCAGCCAATTTTACACTACTGTATCATCTGCGGTTTCCTAAATCTTGGAGTAAAATACTTGCCCATACTCTTTTTCTCTAGTATATTTTGACCAATTCGCCCTCAATAAAAATGGTCTACCAATGCCCAATTTACACTGCTGTATCCTCTGCGATCTCAAAATCCTAATGAGAGATTGATAGAAAACTGGCCAGTAGCACGGCAATTTGGCATCAGCAAGAACAAGGACAGCCACAGAGAACTACTGGCCAATTTCAACCTGTCAGTCAAGGAAGGTCTTCTTGATGAAAGCATCCATCACTGCTAACGCTACATGAAGAAAAATATTATTTTCTGAACTTAAATTAATCAGTAAAAGGGTGCTGCTGCTGTAACTAAGCCAAGCTAAGCATAAAATAAAGAAAAACAATTCCACAGCCAAATATGAGCTGCCAATGTACACTATTGTTGAGATAGCCTGGGAAAATTGTATTGTTCCATAACATCATGTACAGCTTGGGGTCATTCACCAAACATGTTATTTAAAGGATTTGTGTATTTGAAATATTGCCCTTGAAGCCACAAGGAAAGACCTTCTGCCCTCTCTACAGTATTTAAAAAATGTTTTTGCATGGTTACGTGTCTCCCATGGTGCTCAGTTTCCTGTGCTTTTTGTTGTGCCTTTTAGCCCCAGAAATTGCCATAATATAATAGATTTCAATGGGGTTCACCTCAAACTTCAGGTTCACTGAATTTTTAAACAAGATTCACCAAACCTTGGCGAACTGAACCTGGGCAGATTCACCCATCACTACTGGTTTGCTATGATCTTACATGCAGGTAACAATGCCCAGGGCCGGCCTTAGGTGTTCAGGCGCCCTGTGCAAACTATTCCTGTGGCACCCCCCCCCCCCATCTTCACCCCTCGCCCCCTCGTCACCTAAACATATACAAAGAGGAAAAAAATATTTATAACTAATAATTTTATTTTACTTCTTTCTTTTTTATTATTATTTTAAGTCCCTTATATCCTCCTCCCCTTCTGTGTGCAGGCTGGCTATAAAAAGTATTTTTTTTTCTTTTTATCTGAAAAAGTAGATGCATGCATGGCCAGGGGCTCAGTGTGACTCACCTTTCGGTGGACGGTGCGGCTTTGCATTTAAAAATGCCGCCGCCCGGCGCTTAGACGCCACTGCGCATGCACCCTCTGCCCGAGAATAGCCGAGCGTTTTCGGGCTTTCCCGAGCAGCGGCGGCTCATGCGCAGTGTGCCTGTCGGGGCCGGCAGCAGCCATTTTTTTTCAGGTGCCGCAGCCGATGCGTTGCTCTTCACCCTGTCCCAGGGCAGGGGGACACATTCTGCGAGCTGTGATGGACGCACGGCGCCCCTTTTGCCCATGGCGCCCTGTAGGGTCGCACAGCTCGCACACCCCAAAGGCCGGCCCTGACAATGCCAATGTGGTCATCTACATTCTAAGATTGCCTGGCAGTTTTGCTAGAATGCAAACTAACAAAAGTAATGAATGGCTTTTTCAGAGAAATCAAGAAAAACATAATTAGATGTTTCAGAGGGACTATAACACAGCCCTTTAATTGTCTGTGAAAAGAATAATGCAGCATCATTGCACAGCCTGTCTGCTTTAGTGGCAATTACATGGTGATTTACTTTTGCCCCGTAGATAAAATATTTGTTCTGCCTGCAGAACAAAATACAGCAGTTTATCCATTTGTCTCCAGTTCTTTATTAAAGGATAGCTTCACTTTCAACCCCCATGTTCAATTTACCCCGGATCTCAGTTTTCTCCCAGTGTAAAGTAATAACTGCCTGCCCTGTCATAGGATCCACACAGTGTTATTCATCTCCGGCCTTGTCCACCTGCCCATGTCTGGATGATGAAGATCTTGACTGGCCAGAGTGAATTAGAAGCTCAATTTGCGAAGTTATAACGATCATCATCTGCTAAAACAGTTTTCTTTTTCAACAATGAGAAACAGTCACATGACTTAAAATATCAATAGCTGTTGGCAATAACACATTATAACTTGGTGAAAGGAGCCTTGGGCACATGCCAATATCCAGACCCTGTCCTGAGCTTGCCATATATAGTTTTTATGTAATGCTCTTCCCTGAAGGAGCCGTTGAGAAGATGCCCAGGTCTACCTTTCTAATACAGAGGTTGTCTGCCACAGACAAAGTTACAAGCACACTAACTATCTCAGTGTTGGAGATGTTATTTTGTAGATTTTGGGGCAGATCCACAAAAGAATTACGCCGGCGTATCTATTGACACGCCGCGTAATTTTAAAGTTCCCGCGTCGTATCTTTATTTTGTATCTACAAAACAAGATACGACTGCATCTGGGAACGATCCGACAGGCGTACGTCTTAGTACGCCGTCGGATCTTAGGTGCATTTTTCCGCCGGCCGCTAGGTGGCGTTTCCGTCGAATTCCACGTTGAGTATGCAAATTAGCTAGTTACGGCGAGCCACGAACGTACATCCGGCCGGCGCATTTTTTTACGTCATTTGCGTTCGGCTTTTTCCGGCGTATAGTTACCCCTGCTATTATGAGGCGTACTCAATGTTAAGTATGGCCGTCGTTCCCGCATCGAATTTTGAATTTTCTACTTCGTTTGCGTAAGTCGTTCGCGAATAGGGATTTGCGTAGAATGACGTCACCGTCGTAAACGTTGGCTTGTTCCGGTTTAATTTCGAGCATGCGCACTGGGATACCCCCATGGATGGCGCATGTGCCGTTAAAAAAAAACGTCATTTACGTCGGGTCACAACGTATTTAAATAAAACACGCCCCCATCACATCCATTTGAATTGCGCGCCCTTACGCCGCCAAAGATACACTACGCCGCCTTAACTTACGGCGCAAATTCTTTGAGGATTCCAAAAAAAAAAAGTAAGTTACGGCGGCGTAGTGTATCGTAGATACGCTACGCCCGATGCAAAAATGCGCCGATGTACGTGGATCTGCCCCTTTATTTGCAGAAACTTAAACACAAGGGGATTTAAGGGTTCAGGATACTCCGAAACAAAAGCAGAAATCAACAGTAGGACAAACTTATTTTAAATCCTATTGAAACAGTCTTGACTGGAGGTAATAAGGAATGGCAGTACTTCTAGTCCAGTTCATATAGTAACCTCTAGCATAAGTATACCTAAGAGTCCAAAACCAGGTGATGCCCTCCAGCAAAAATCATTTTTACCTTCTCCAGGCCCTCAGGCTAGGACTTGCTGAGCCCCCCCCCCCCCCCCGCAATTGCAGTACACGGGATGCATCCAGGGGCAGCAGCCCCAGGACAGTCCTCCAACACACTTAAAAAGGGGGAGGGGGATTGGAAAATGTCTGTGCTAGTAAATTAAATTAAACAGATTATAGCTGCTGAACACTTATACCTATGATACCAGGTACATCCAAATGTAATCAAACAAAAGTGCACCACATAAATATTATGCTATAACCATTAATAGGTGATAATCATTATACAACACAATAAACAGCAAAAATATCAGGGTTATACAAACAAGTCCAAAAAATGCAATGTGAAATGTACTAACCTGTGTACCTCCAAGATGAGTATGAAAAAAATGAAAAAGTCCCAACAACAGCTTCATATGTGCTTGGAAAGAATCCGGGGATAGCGAAGAAGACACCCAACGAAAGAGAGACTTACCAGAATGCCAGTGACCCCCTTATTCAGAGTGGTCAAAGCTCGCTCCATCAAACAATAAGGATGCGTCTCATGGAAGTAATAAACATTAAGCACAAGAACCTCTTTTTAAGGTGCCCCTGATGGTGTCATATCTGACTAAATGAATAGGGGAGGGGTGAGGTACACACGCTACTGCGCATGCGTGGCCGGACTTAGGCCATTTTGATAACTGTAGGAGGATTTGTCTTAATTTCTTGCTATTTTTACATGTTTTCTTATAAGTTCTAACTATGTAAGTGCAATACTTTATAATATTAGGGTGTTTTACAATATTACACAATGTTGAGCTCTTAATTTACACATGCCACGGTCTGTTGAGAGCAAGTTGGGACCAATTTGATTGCTGGATACACCCCCACTATTAACAAGAGTATCCTGTGCTGATCTTTGTTTCTTCCACGAGACTCATCCTCATTGTTTGATAGAGCAAGCTTTGACCACCTTGAATAAGTGGGTCACAGTCACTAGCATTCCAGTAAGCCTCTGGTGTGGATCTTTGGGTGTCACCTTGACTATCCCTGGATTCCTTTCCAAGTACATATAAAGCTGGGACTTTTTTTTTCCATACTCACCCATACACACTTTGGGTTATTTTCACCAAAGAAATGTAGGAGTATAAATTTAGCGCCAGATTCACAGAAGAAGTACGCCGGCGTATCTACTGATACACCGGCGTACTTTCAAATTTGCCGCGTCGTATCTTTAGTTTGAATCCTCAAACCAAGATATGACGGCTTCTGGCTTCCATCCGACAGGCGTACGGCTTCATACGCCTTCGGATCGTAGGTGCAATACTTCGGCGCCCGCTGGGTGGAGTTTGCGTCGTTTTCCGCGTCGGGTATGCTAATTAGCTTTTTCCGTCGATCCACGAAGGTACGCGTGGCCGTCGCATTCTCTTATGTCGTCGCTAGTCGGCTTTTCCCGGCGTATAGTTAAAGCTGCTATTTTGTGGCGTATAGATAGGCTTGCCATGTTAAAGTATGGCCGTCGTTCCCGCGTCAAATTAAATTTTTTTTTTTAAGTCGTCCGTGAATAGGAAAGGACGTAACTCACGTCGAAGTTCAAAAAATGACGTCGGTGCGACGTCATTTCGCGCAAAGCACGGCGGGAAATCTCAAAACTGAGCATGCGCAGTTCAATCGGCGTGGGGACGCGCTTCATTTAAATGAATCACGCCCCCTACCCGCCCAATTTGAAATACGCGCCGAGAAATACACAACGCCGCCGTAACTTACGGCGCAAAATCTTCCTGGATTCGAAAATGCGCCAGGTAAGATACGACGGCGTAGCGTATCTCTGATACTCTGCGCCAGGGCAATTCTATGTGAATCTGGCCCATTCTTTTTAACAGAAACAAAGAAAAAAATCTAAATTTTCGATCTTTTTTTGTTTATAGCGCAAATAAGAAACAAACCAGTGGTGATTAAATACAAACAAAAAAAAGCTTTAGTTGTATAAAAAAAATTGTACAAATCTCATACGGTACACTGTTGCATGACTGAGCAATTTTCATTTAAATTGTGACAGCGCTGAAAGCTGATGATTGGCCTGGGCAGGAAGGGGCAGAAGTGTTCAGTATTACAGTGGTTAAAGTAGTTGTGATAGTCCAAGGAAACGCCTTCCTATGATGGCGCACAGAGAAGAGGAGAAGCCAGGATTGCTGATAGGGGACCCCAGAAGAAAAGGTTTAGGGCCAAGCCTGCAGGTGCACCCCCATAGGAAGCAACTTCCCATGGTGGCATACAGAAAATAGGAGGAGTTAGGATTGCTCCCTGGGGTCTCCAGAAGAGGAGGCTTGGGGGTGCTCTGTGCAATAATAACAGGTAAGTATAATTTGAAAGAAAAATAAATCCTGCTAACCTTGTAATTATTCAATGGTGAAATTGATAATAAATTATAATGGAATTCTGAGTGATAAATAAACACCAATATTCAAATGATGAGAAATACCAAGCTTAATATTGAATAAATTAAAAAAAATCAATAATAGTAAAGAGTCCACAAATGTGTTGGTTGGTGAAATCAAAAAAATTGTGTCCATAAATTGTAAAAACCCCAAAAATATATGTACTAAATAATGTAAAAAACTGTGAATAAATAACTGTACACCGGTGCTCGGTTAAGTCCATACAAATGTGAAATGCCATATCCAAAAGAAGCCGTGTTGATCCACCACCAAATCAGCAGACATTACTTCTTATCAACTTGCCATGATCCCCCATGACAGAGGATCAAGAGAATGCATGTAATGAATCGCAGCTTACTCCAAACGACAGCATACACAATCATGGATTCTAATGCCTCGTACACGCACCCGGTTTTTCCTGACGGGAAAACTGCTTTTTGTCGGGAAACCGGCTGTGTGTATGCTCCATAGCAGTTTGCCCGTCGAGAAAACTGCCCGCAAAAAAATTAGAACCAGCTCTCTTTTTTCCCGTTGTGATTCCCGGCGGTCTTTTTCCCATCGCGAAAACTGCTCGTGTGTATGCTTTTCCAAGGGGAAAAAACACGTATGCTCAAAATCAAGTATAGGACGGGAGCGCTCGTTCTGGTAAAACTAGCATGCGTAATGGAGATAGCACATTCGTCACGCTGTAACGGACTGAAAAGCGTGAATCGTCCCTCACCAAACTTTTACTAACATGAGGATCAGCAAAAACAGTCCAAAGGGTGGCGCCATTCGAATGGAACTTCCCCTTTATAGTCCCGTCGTACGTGTTGTACGTCACCGCGCTTTGGTCGGGCGGGATTTGGCATTATCATCTGTATGCAAGGCAGACTGGAGAGGAATCACGTCGGGGAAAACTTTGTTTTTTTTCCCGACAGGAAAACCCGTCATGTGTACGAGGCATTAGAAATAGCCTCTCGACCAATCAAACCGTCAATGGATGCAGGCGGTACATAAAAGATATAAACGCTCCATATAGTGTATTACCGTATTAAAATTTATTATAAAAAATAATGTTTGTTATTGTAATCGCTTTAAGAGGGACCTATCATTTTGTACCGGATAGTGCGGAAAAGAAACTGTGCAGGACGAGCAGAAATCATATAGTAATTTTTTTAAATAAATTGTGAAGGCTGTCTATGTATTTCTAAAGTGTGGAATCAAAGGAAAACTTTTATTTTGTTTTTGAGTCCTCTTTTGAGTAATTTTACTGTTTGCTATGCTAATTTTTCATGATCACACTTCATAAAAAGGTTTTCTGAATGTTCCTCTCCTCTAAAACTTTTCCCTTCCATCTGGAAAGAGAAAGTAAGGAGACGATTGAAGCAAGATCATTTATTCACTTGTGTACATACATTTTTGAACTTCAGCTGTTGAGCGCTACAGTATTTTTTACCAAAGCTGGTAAGGTTAGGCTGTTAAATGTGCAAAGAATGATGGCTGGAAATGACAGTATAATTTATTCATATTGAATATTTTACATTTATCTGTATATAAAAAGTTAAATATTTTTAAATATTTTTTCCAGTTAAGAAAATATATAAAAAAATATATTATACATTCCTTTTAAGATAAGTACATTTACTCAAAATGCTTATACACTATATTGCCAAAAGTATTGGGACGCCTGCCTTTACATGCACATGAACTTTATTGACATCCCAGTCTTAGTCCGTATATTGAGTTGGCCCATCCTATGCCGCTATAACAGCTTCAACTCTTCTGGTAAGGCTGTCCACAAGGTTTAGGAGTGTGTCTTTGAGAATGTTTGACCATTCTTCTAGAGGTGCATTATTATTGTTCTTCACTATCGCTGTCAATCTTCTCTGTAGGGTGGCTATGTCCCATTCACAACTTTAACAATAAAAGCAGTGCAGCGCAACCTTAAATGTAAATATAAACACTAATAAATAATGTCCATGAGAAGAAACAGTCCACAAGTGATTGTGAAAAGGCACAATGAAAATGACGGCATGCAATGTGGATCAAACGTGGCTAGAAATCCCTCCACCGCACACAGAGTGGCCTCTCACCTCACTGATTCGACCTATAATAGGTCACATGGCATGTAACTCATTCCCAGTATAACTACTTAGAACATCCAATCGATCAGCATACCAAAGGTGTCAATCAAGGTCCTGAGCTTTGTCTCCAACATGCATATGAAACATAAATGAAGACAATCTAGTGCTCTCTGTATAAGGAGTGTTTAAATGTAAGATAAAACAAAAGCAAAACTACTCACAAAGATGGCACTCAGACGTGAGTGCTTACAGAGAGCATAGAAAACAATTGCAACAGCGATGGCTGTGGGTGACGTCTGTCATGACTCCTCCTCCTCATACGCGCTACGTCCGTAGGCGGGACTTCATCAGCGCAAGGTAGGATGACACCATTCACAACTTTGCAGAGCCGTGCATTGTGGTAACACAAGTTACATGTACATGGCAATGTGCTACCATGCTCTGTAGTGCACTGTTTTGCCAAAAATTGTTGTAGCACGGCCCCCTAGGGGACTGCTTGGATTTACCTGCTCATCTGCATCGCCATGACCCTGTGAACCTTCCAACCCACCTGACACTTTGGGTTCAGACGTCATTGCAATACCTTTAAGTAATAAGACAACACTCAATACATTTATATTCTATTAACATTTACTGGAATACTTCAGTCAAGGTGTGGTTGTACAAAGAGGTAATGGTTCAACTGACTTTGGGATAACAGCTCAAACTCAGCCGAATTACAATTTAAGAACTGTCAGTTGAGACAGAAGGCAACAACAGAATATTATATACACATGTGTTAGGTAGAATACCACGTGGACATAACCTGAAATGATAAACAAGTTAAGCAGCAATACTGACAGTACTTCTAGAAAGAGAAACCCAGGCTGGCATGTTTAACCTCTGATCCTAATGAGAGATGCAGCTAAACATGGATGGTGTAAGGACTCTTTAAGTAGCAATGACAGAATGTTCCCGTTGCAGATCTGATGGTCTTCACCAGCAGTCGGAGCTCATTAATTGTATCCAATAGGGTGTAGTAACAGAGTGGTAGTATATCTTGTGATGACTGTAGCTAAAGAGAATTATGTACAGTGTTCAAATTAAGGTGCAGTGAAGTGTTCCCAAGGTAAATCTGTCTGTGCACAGTGTCCAAATGAAACACAGGAAAGGTTTGCAAAGATGGGCAATGGCCCTCTCACCCACGACCAGGCCTATCCAATGCCTTCCAGCTAACGACTTCCGAATGAACGTTCTTGCTGCAGATCTGCTTATGATGATCCACCCGACACGGAGCACGAAGCGTGGGTAGCTGCACTGTAGAGATGATGTTGATCAGATGCCAGATAAAAATCAGGCATCGCTGGATTCCTTCTCGGTCAGATAGGATTGCTGTGGACTGTGTGGTAGGCCGCAATCTCACTCTCCCTGCATGGAGAGGTCCTTCACACACAAGGCCCAGGAGGAAGAGAGTGCAAGGTCTCAGGTTTCTTTTATAGTTCTTCCCAGCAATCTCACTGGTGGTAGCAAAGATTCCTGTCATATGTAGTCCGGATGCATAGTCATGCAGGGGAACAGCCGTCTGTTGGAACTACCAATCCCACAATCCTTTTGGTTGGGCTCACAAATATGATGTCAGTTTGATAACACTGGGCACTAGAGTGATAATAGGGTACACAGGTAGGGCAGGGAATAGCTGTTTGTTGCATTTATAGTCCATATTGCTACATCTGCTTTTGGGACATTGTGTAGTATAATGCCAGTCCATTAGTTTTAATGCTGTGGTCTCCAAACTGTGACCCTGGGGCCGGATGCCTTCATCTGACCCTTGAGGCATTATTCCTGCCACTGACACCAACAATAGGGACCATTTTGGCAATATAGTGTATGAGGGCCGTTTTACTTGCCAAATGATTTGTATTTCTGTCCATCCAGTGCTAAATGTTGTTTTCACTTTCACTTACATGCCTTCTCCCCTCCCCCACCCTGTCACTGGAAAGTGAAAGGAAACACGGGACACTGATAGGCTCATCGCTATCATTATACTCTCTCCCCTTGTCAGCATGCTGCAGCAGAACTGGCTTGCTCCTTGTGCTGCTTCTCCCTCCCCCTCTATGAGCTCTGCTGTACAGGGACTGCAGCAGGCTGATATCAAGTCAAATTCAGGTACTTACACTGCTTGCATTTAAAGCATGCATTTAATTGTCCATTAATAATTACAAAACGACATTCATTTATGTCTTCCATAGTTCAGTTTCAAATGGAGAAAGATCAGACCTGCGGATCTAATCCAATCACCTTCAGTGCCTCCCACACACTGCAGTGTGCTCTACACACTTGCGTGGTCAGCTCACCATGTCTTTCAGAATTCTTACTCTACGACTTTCAAAGAGACCCAACTGTATAATATTACAGTGTGCAGCCTATTTCCTTTTCTGGCAGGGAGCGCAGTTTATGCATTGTTCCGTGAAGCAGTCATTAGCAACACAATGTAGAAAGATTCAGCAAGAATTTCTGGATAGTGAAAAAAGATGAAATGATATATTTATAGTGGCTGTGTCCATTCTGAGCTGATTTCGGCAGCTCATCATGAGGAATTATCCATCCAAGTGCAGCTAGTAGATTTTCTAGTTAGCATATGAACAGAGGCTTGAAGAAAGCTGCATTTAATAGAAGCAGGACATGAAGCATGACACAATAAATTCAGCAGTGGCTTTCATGAAGTCACCGCTTCATTTAAACACACTGCCTGGTGCCATTCCATTCAAATCTGTGTTACAGGGAATCAGCTGCAATTCAACTATAAATTAATATAAAGTTGATCTGGGAGTAGCCCACAGATTTAGTGCTGTACAGGAGCCCAGAGCCCTCCAGATTAAAATCAGTAGCAAAGAACTCTGGAGATAAACTGGCAGGATGGTTCATTAAATTGAAACTTTTAATTTATTTATTTTTATTTTCTCCTTTTACAAAATGATCTTTTATTTCTTTAACTTGTGTAGTAAAAAATCTTTATTTTACAAATACGCTTTTAACGCATATTCCTTTATATATAGCCAGATTCAGAGAAAGTTACGCCGGCGTATCAGTAGATACGCCGTCGAAACTCTGAATCTGCGCCGTCGTAAATTTAAGTGTATTCTCAAATTGAGATACACTTAAATCTAGCTAAGATACGACCGCCTGCGCCATCGTATCTCAGCTGTCTATTTACGCCGGCCGCTAGGGGCGTGTACGCTGATTTACGCCTAGAATGCGTAAATCAGTGAGCTACGCCTATTCACGAACGTACGCTTGCCCGTCGCAGTAAAGATACGCCGTTTACGTAAGGCGTTTTCAGGCCTAAAGTTATTTCACCAAAAAGATGGCGCAGCCAATGTTAAGTATGGACATCGGAACCGCGTTTAATTTTTACATTTTTACGTCGTTTGCGTAAGTCGTCCGTGAATGGGGCTGGGCGTAATTTACGTTCACGTCGAAACCAATAAATCTTTGCGGCGTAATTTGGAGCATGCGCACTGGGATATGTCCACGGACGGCGCATGCGCCGTTCTTTCAAAACGTCAATCACGTCGGGTCACGATTCATTAGCATAAAACACGCCCACCTCTTCCCAATTTGACGTAGGCGCGCTTAGGTCGGCACATTTGCGCTACACCGCCGTAACTTAGGACGCAAGTGCTTTGTGAATACAGCACTTGCCTCTATAACTTACGGCAGCGTCGCGTATATGAGATACGCTACGCCTGCCTAACGTTAGGCTCATCTACGTGAATCCAGCTAGTAGTGTTTACAGAGGGTACTGGACTTTCTGAGAAGAAAGCCTAGCACTAGCTGCTTACCCTTTACCTCTGAAGGCTAGTACACATGATGAGGTTATCGGACGAATGATCGCCCTTTTTTTTTGCATGCTAGTCTCCATATCGAAAGCGAATAGGTTACTAAAATTCTCGTACGACGAAAGCTGTACTAGTTAAACAAAAATCGTAGGATCTGATATCGTACAAGAGAAAAAATTTCATGTTGGTCCCTTTGGAAAATTTCGGAAGAAAGCTTTGTACTAACGATCAGATTATTGTATAATTGCGTCAAAAGCGGAATTTTTCGTCTGGTTTTCCCATCATATGTACGAGGCTAAAGTGAGAATCTATGAGACTACCAAGTGTTTCCCTCACTTTGCAGGAGTCTCCTCATACTTCCTGTTGGGAAATTGGGGCAGGAAGTGATGGGAAATCTCCACAATGGGACACAGGTGGCAAAAAACAAAAAAACCTGAAAGAAGTTTTGTCCCTCCTTGACTCTTCCTTTATGCCCCTTACACACGATCGGATATTCCGACAGCAAAAGTCCGATGTGAGCTTTCGAATGGAAATTCTGACCGTGTGTATGCTTTATTGGACTTTTGCTGTCGGACTTTTACTGTCGGAATTTCCGCCAACAAAATATTGAGAGCTCGGAAAATCCAATCGTCGGTAGCAATTCTGACACGCAAAATTTCCGACGCATTCTCAGAAACAATTTGACGCATGCTTGGAAGCATTGAACTTAATTAAAATCTGATCGTGTGTATGCAGCATAATGTTTCCTAGCTGCCACCACTCATGTCCTGTGCCACCATCTTCCTCTGTGACATCATCAGGAAGGAGCTGTTTCTTCTGAGTTTAGGCAGCTGTCTCCCAATGACACACTACTAGGCCTATCCCCTGCCTAGGCCAGTATGAAGGAGAGGGGTAGGCTGGAACAATAATAAAAAGGTAAATAAACAAAAAAAAAAAAAGGGGGGGGGGGGCAGGGGATATATGTAGTAGAGGGGAGATGAGTAAGTTTTGATTCAAGTTCCATTTTAAACATAAAAAAAAATCTGATGCTATTCCACTTAGGCAATGAGAGATTTAATCTAAAATCTCTGTATTTACAACAATAACAAAATGTGCAAGACTGTAAAAATGTAAAAAACATCATAAGTGACTTTAAAGTGGTATTAAACCCAAAACCAAACATGTAATGTAATATATTGCATTTTACCAATCATAAGATGTGGTGGTTGCATTGGTTTTCTTTTTTTTTAGGCTTTTTAGACTGCGAAACCGAGGTAAAATCTTGGCAAAATCGTGCGACTTTTAAGTCATGGTAGTGTGAAAGGGGCCTTAAAGTGGTGTTCCGGGATTTTTTTTTAAAGCAAGCAGCTACACATACTGCAGCCGCTGGCTTTTAATAAATGGACACTTACCTGTCCTGGAGTCCCTCGATGTTGGCACCGCAGCTGATGTTTCCATCAGCTGTCGGGTGCTGCCGCTGCCATTGCGGGTAAGGGTAACCGGCAGTGTAGCCTTTCGGCTTCAAGCCGGGAACCCTACTGCGCGAGGCCCCGCTCCTCTCTCCTATTGGCCTGGTGGTGACGTCTTGGGCCGCTGGCCGCGGCCGGACTCCCGGAGGTGGGAAATGATACCTACAAAAGACGGGTATCCTGTCCCCCTCCCCCCGAAAAGGTGCCAATTGTGGCAAAAGAGGGGGGGATCAGATGAGCGGAAGTTCCACTTTAGGGTGGAACTCCACTTTAAGGCCCCTTTCACACATGCTTTCTGATCAGGTCCGCCTGTCAGTTTTTAAGGCGGACTTGATCGGATGCTCCATTAAGCCCTATGGAGCAGCAGATGTTAGCAGTGACATTTCCGCTGACATCCAATCCGATCCTGTCTGTGAAATGCAGACGCATGGAAACCATATTTTCCATCCGTCTGGATAGGATCGGATGAAAACGGACAGAAGGTCCATTTTCATCTGATCTCCATAGAGGAGAGCGGGGCTTTGACAGGTGCATCTCCACACAGTGAGCAGAGACGGACCTGTCATCCACCTTCTCAGCGGGGATCAACGAAACAAAACGAAGCAAAGCGGAGTCCGTACATGGACAAGCCCATGTGAAAGGACCCTTATCGGCTGGATCACCAGATGAAAAAAAAGGAAAGAAAGCCTGAAAAAGAAAAACAAATGCAGCCATCACATGCAGCCACATGCAGCCACACACGGCCGGGAATCCCGTCAGCAAAAAAACGTTGGCAGGACTGGCAAGCTTGCCGTGCATACAGACAGCCATTCAAAAGAACCGCCATTCTTTTGAATGGCAAGAACGCTGTGATGTCATTGACTACGACGAGCCAGCGCTCGTCACATTCAATGTCGTCGCCGCCATCTTGCTACACCCCACACTTAACTTATATGCTACCGCGCATGTGTCAAACTCTTATCGATCATGAGTGTGGGTAACCTGGGACAGATAAGCATACAGACGACCGGTTTTGCCGTCAGGAAACACTCTGCCGGGAAACCCGAAGAGAAAATAGAGAGCAGGTTCTCTATTTTCCCGTTGGGATTCTCGGCTGTTTTCCTAATGGGAAAACTGCTAGGGAGCATACACACGGCCGGGATTCCCAGCCAAATGCTCTCCTGGAAAACCGGTCGTGTGTACGAGGCTTGAGAATTGGTAATCTGCAAAATAATAAATGCTTGCTTTTGGGTTTAATACCACTTTAGGTACAGACTGCAAAAATAACTAAAACCAGGGCTTTTTTTCTCAGACAATGGGTGCAGGAACTCCCCCTTTCTGAGTCACCCCTTTTCGCCGCCCCCCTACCCACCTCCCAGTACCGCCCCTTTTAGACAATATAGAACCAAGTATAATTTTGTGGTAATTTATATGGAATTTGGTAATGATATCAAGAAAAGCGGTAAAATAGATCCCCTGCAGCCAGCAACAATAGATCCCCCTAACAACAATGGACCACCCACAACAAAATTTTCCCGCCAGCAACAATAGACTCACGGCAGCATCAACAGACCCCTCCCCCAACAGTAGATCTCTTTCAGCAACAACTGACCCCCCCAGCAACATTAGACCCCCCTAGAAACAATAGGTCCCCCACCAGCAACAATAGACCCCCCCTGCAAAAATAGATCCACAGCAGTGAACATCAATACCCTGCAGCACACCCCAGCATCCCTTGCTATTACATACAGTCAGTTCAGAAGGTGTCGGAACTGCGTTCCCCCACGTTCCCGCTGAAAAAAAGCCCTGACTAAAACAATATACTATGCCTCATTATAATTTACACAATAAAGTGAACCTTTTGGAAAAAAGGTATGGGAGCTGCCATTGTTGACTGGGCAGAAAATCAAGGTTTATGGTGACAGCCCTGTAACCAGCACTTTAAAATATAGTCATGGGAGATCCCAGGTCTGTTTTCTAGCAGGTTCTCTTTAACATGTTCAATACAAACCTCTTATGCCTTGTACACACGACCGGTTTTCACGACAAGAAAACTGCCATTTTTTATATTGGTTGTGAAAACTGGTCATGTATATGCTCCCTAGCAGTTTTCTCAACGAAAAAACTGCCCGCAAAAAAAATTGGAACCAGCTCTCTTTTTTCTCGTCATGTTTCCCGTCAGTTTTTTTTCTCATCGCGAAAAACGGTCGTGTGTATGCTTTTCCGAAGGGAAAAAAAACGTGCATGCTCAGAATCAAGTATGCAGCCCAAAAGCAGCCCAAAGGGTGGTGCCATTTGAAAGGAACTTCCCCTTTATAGTCCAGTCTTACGTGTTGTACGGCACCGCGCTTTGGTCGGACGTTTTTTTTTGCATGAACGTGTGTATGCAAGTCTGGCTGGAGAGGAATCACGTCGGGAAAAACTTTTTTTTTCCTGCCAAGAAAAATGGTTGTGTTACATAGTTACATAGTTAGTCAGGTTGAAAAAAGACACAAGTCCATCCAGTTCAACCACAAAAAAATAAACAAACAAAATAAAAAACACAATACAATCCCATACACCCAACTCCATACCCACAGTTGATCCAGAGGAAGGCAAAAAACCCCAGCAGAGCATGATCCAATTTGCTACAGCAGGAGAAAAAATTCCTTCCTGATCCCCCGAGAGGCAATCGGATTTACCCTGGATCAACTTTACCTACAAATCTTAGTACTCAATTATTTTATGTACATTTAGGAAAGTATCCAGGCCTTTCTTAAAGCAATCTACTGAGCTGGCCAGAACCACCTCTGGAGGGAGTCTGTTCCACATTTTCACAGCTCATACTGTAAAGAAACCTTTCCGTATTTGGAGGTGAAATCTCTTTTCCTCTAGACGTAAAGAGTGTCCCCTTGTCCTCAGTGTTGACCGTAAAGTGAATAACTCAACACCAAGTTCACTATATGGGGACCCCTTATATATTTGTACATGTTGATCATATCCCCCCTAATTCTCCTCTTCTCAAGAGTGAATAAATTCAGTTCCTCTAATCTTTCCTCATAGCTGAGCTCCTCCATGCCTCTTATGAGTTTGGTTGCCCTTCTCTGCACGAGGCATTAGACTATTTGAGGTCCCTCATGTTTTCATTTCCTCCATGGGAACAACTGAATGAACTGTACAGATTGTTCTATGTGGGGAAAACCATACTGTATGAAATACAACCCTGTATTAAGAGATCTGACAGAGCTTTAAGGGTTCAGAGTACTTGTAAATGGCATTTTTGAAGATGTGTGCTGTTTAATCAATCACGTCTGACAAAGCTGACAACATGCAGTAAATCACACACTACAACTATACAACAATACACAGTCTCTAGATGTAAAGCACCTACTCTATAATGTTATTTGGAAATCTGACAAAGATATAAATATATATATCTATATGTAGCGATTCAGTGAATAGTGACAGGCAGAGTATTCCACATCCTCAGGAAGAGTTTCACTGTGTTCCCTTAGATAAATGAGCAGTTTATGTACTCTATGTACTGAATATTAAGCTCACAATATTTATTTACGTAAAGCTGAGCTAACAGAAATATGAAAGCTGCCATTCCTGACCTCAGAAAGTATTAAAGCCAGTGGATCTTCAGAATGATAAGTTAGAAATGGCAACCTTTCACTGCAATGTACTCTAAAGTCACACTGCTACAGGAAAAATAAAATATAAAAACTTAAAAACAATTCTCTGTAAAAAATATTATATTCACTCTCAGGGGACCCATTCTGCCAATATTTGCTCCAGTGAGGTGCTACAGTCTCTGTTAGAATTTTCAGCATTTAACCACTTGAATAAAGGGCATTTTAACCCCCTTCCTGCCTAGGCCAATTTATAGTTTTTAGCGCTGTCACACTTTGAATGACAATTGCGCGGTCATGCAACACTGCACCCAAATTAAATTTTTATGATTTTTGGGGTATTTGATCACCTCTGCGGTCCTTATTCTTTGGACTATAAACAAAAGAAGAGTGATAAGTTTGAAAAAAACACAATGGGGCAGATCCACAAAAGAGTTACGCCGGCGTATCTATTGATACGCCGCGCAATTTTAAAGTTCCTGCGTCGTATCTTTGTTTTGTATCTACAAAACAAGATACGACGGCATCTGGGATCGATCTGACAGGCGTACGTCTTAGTACGCCAGCAGATCTTAGGTGCATTTTTTCCGCCGGCCGCTAGGTGGCGTTTCCCGTCGAATTCCATGTCGAGTATGCAAATTAGCTAGTTACGGCGATCCACGAACGTACGTCCGACATTTTTTTATGTCGTTTGCGTTCGGCTTTTTCCGGCGTATAGTTACCCCTGCTATTATGAGGCATACTCAATGTTAAATATGGCAGTCGTTCCCGCGTCGAATTTTGAATTTTTTACGTTGTTTGCGTAAGTCGTTCGCGAATAGGGATTTGCGTAGAATGACGTCACCGTCGTAAGCATTGGCTTGTTCCGGTTTAATTTCGAGCATGCGCACTGGGATACCCATACGGACTTTGTTTTTGTCGGGTCACAACGTATTTACATAAAACAAGCCCCCATCACATCCATTAGAATTCCGCGCCCTTACGCCGCCAAAGATACACTACGCCACCGTAACTTACGGCGCAAATTCTTTGAGTATTCAAAAAAAAAAAGTTACGGCGGCGTAGTGTATCTTAGATACGCTATGCCCGGCGGAGAGAAGCGCCAATCTATGTGGATCTGCCCCAATATTTTTTACTTTTTATCCTATTTTTTTCTCAGTTAAGGCCGATATGTATTCTCCTACAAATTTTTGGTAAAACAAATCGCAATAAGCGTATATTTATGGTTTGCGCAAAAGTTATAGCGTCTACAAAATAGGGGATATATTTATGGCATTTTTTTTTTACTAGTAATGCCGGTGATATGCGATTTTTATCGTGACTGTGACATTGCGGCGGACATATCGGACACTTTTGACACTATTTTGGGACCATTCACATTTATACAGCGATCAGTGCTATAAAAATGCACTGATTACTGTGTAAATGTGACTGGCAGGGAAGGGGTTAACACTAGGGGGCGATCAAGGGGTTAAGTGTGTTACCTAGGGACTGATTCTAACTGCAGGGAGAGGGGACTCACAAAGGAAGGAGACCAATCAGTGTTCCTCTGTACTGGGAACACACCATCTGCTCTGACAGGACGTGGATCTGTGAGTTTATACACACAGATCCATGGTCCTGCTCTGTTACCGGGCAATCGTGGGTGCCTGGGAGCCCCCTAGACGTCCGGCAAGGGATGGGAAATGGTTAAAGTGATTGTAAAGGCTTGTTTTTTCTTTTTTTTTAGATAACAAACATGTCATACTTACCTCCACTGTGCAACTAGTTTTGCACAGAAAGGCCTGAACATCCTATTCTGGAGTCCCTCGGCGGCTATTGCGGCTCCTCCTTGCATCCGATAACCCCCTAGGAGAAGCGCTCTCCCGGGGGGTTACCTTGCGGGCGTGCTACTGAGTCCAGCATTTGCGTCCATAGACATGAATGCCGGACCCGGGCCCGCACCCCGCATCATTGGATTTGATTGACAGCAGCTGGAGCCAATGGCTGCGCTGCTATCGATCTATCCAATCAAGAGCCATGACCCAGTGGAGAGAGGGAAATATGCCCGTCTCCACCGAGGAAAATACGGGGCTCAGGTAAGTAAAACGAGGGGGCTGGGGGGCCAGTCACTGGCAGGTGTTTTTACACCTTAATGCATAGGATGTATTAAGGTGAAAAAACACGAGGCTTCACAACCCCTTTAACACTTGTAGGAATGTCAGATGCCTGTGTCCTCCACCATGGGCTGTGGTTTCATTCCATTGGCTGTGGTTCCAGTCACTGACCCCGACATCACTGCTGTGTCCTGTAGTCACATATGTGGATAGAAACACAGCATGCCCTAGGGCAAAAATTGTCCTGGCGTCAGTAATAGTAAACAATGTATCATCGGTATTAGAGGGAGGAATAGGGCCCCATCGCTGGTGTCAGTGGGAGAAATAGTGCCCCATCATTGGTGCCTGTTTGAGGAGTAGTGCCCTATTATTGGTGTCAATGGGAGAAATAGTGCCCAGTTGTTGATGCGAGTAGCAGAAATATTGCCCCATTGTTGGTGTCAGTGTGAAGAATATTGTTTTGTATCAGTGGATGGAAAAGTGCCCCAAGGGCCTGATAAAGCCCCCGGCTCGCAGTTTGGAGACCACTGGTTTAGCCCATCAGCTAATATTGAAATTAGAGGAAGAAGTTCATAAAGAAGCATAAAATAATTATTAAAAGGTAATGTTAAAATAGGATCCCAAATAAAAAGCTATGCATATTTTATTTATACTTAAAGTGGTAGTAAACCGCAGGTATTAAAAATAAATAAAAAATAAACTCTGCAAGACAACGGCATAATGTGCTAGTATGCATGAAATACTTACCTTAGAATGGAGCCCTCCAGCTGCGTGCTGTCACCACTGACAGGGCTTCCATCTTCACCCAGTCTTCCTTCTCAGTTTGCATGCCCTGACCATCTGATTGGCCGAGCCACGATGACCTCACTCCCGCACATGCGTGTGGTAGTCTTGGCCACGACACGAGTTCTGAAGGGACAGCACAGGTATGCCATTCCTTCAGAGCCCATGTACAGGCAGTGGCGGCTGGTGCTCAAAATTTTTGGGGGGGCGCAAACGGAAAAAAAAATTGCAGCCTCACTGTGCCCATCAAATGCAGCCACTGTGCCATCAATTGTCACCACTGTGCCATGCCATCAAACGCAGCCACTGTGCCATCAATTGTCACCACTGTGCCATGCCATCAAACGCAGCCACTGTGCCATCAATTCGCACCACTGTGCCATGCCATTAAACGCAGCCACTGTGCCATGTCATCAAACGCAGCCACTGTGCCATCAATTGTCACCACTGTGCCATGCCATCAAACGCAGCCACTGTGCCATGCCATCAAACACAGCCACTGTGCCATTAATTGTCACCACTGTGCCCTTTAATTGTCACCGCTGTGCCCTTTAATTGTCGCCGCTGTGCCCTTTAATTGTCCCCACTGTGCCTATTGTCGCCACTGTGCCCATTGATGTCGCCGCTGTGCCCTGAAAAAGTGCCCCTTCCCCCCCCCCCCGCCCGGCATTTACCTTTACTGGAGTCAGCCATCCACGTCCCTCGATGTCTTCTACCGCCATCGATGACTAACAGGCGTCTCAGCCAATCAGGTTACCGGTAGCCAGAATCGGCCAACCTGATTGGCTGAGACGCCTGTCAGTCTTATCCAAGGAGCGCATCCCTAGTGCGTTCCTTGTATAAGCTTCCGGGACCCGAGGGCTGTACTCGGAAAAGCCTATCAGAGCCGTTGGCTCTGATAGGCACTTCCGTACAGCCAACCAGCTGCCGTTATTCAGATGGCGGGACATGAGCGCCGACCATCTGAATAGAACAGCGGCAGCGGCGATAATAACATAGATTCGTGCAATGCATGAATCTATGTTTTTAGACTCAGTGGCGGTTGAGATCCAGGGGGGGCGGCACTCCAGCGCCCTCTATGGACGAACCGCCACTGTGTACAGGTGACGTCATTAGCTGCCTGCAGTGCGAATACCTCCTGAACAGTGAAAGTTTAGGAGATATTCATTATACCTACAGATAAGTCTTATTATAGGCTTGCCTGTAGGTAAAAGTAAAATAAATTACATTACTTCCACTTTAAACCCCTTCTTTATCAAATTCCTTTATTAAGTGACATACAAATACTGATGTTACAAAGTATGCTTTGGACATCTAAGCACAGGCAATGCATAATTCAACGGACACAGGACTCAATATATATCTTTTACACAGAACATAATAAAGGCAACTTAATCTGTGGGTAATCTATACAGTCGCACCATACAGAATAGAAGAGATAATCTCCACAAGATCATTTTATTACAAAGTGATATCATTTCAGTCAACATGATTGATTTATCCACAGAAACATATTGGAGTCAGTTAAAATTCATGGGATTATCCCCAGGTTTATGTGTTTTGTGGCTGAGTTTTACTAGTAAACGGGAAGTAAATTATGGGCCTATTAATAGCTTGTCTACTGGTGAAGGTCATTGCTCTGATAGTGTAACCAGAAAAGCCATCAAATTGCTACTATGACAAATATATGTATGATCTTGTGGATAAAAGGGACTGAAGGAAGTTCATGGCACAAAATTTTTTTTTACATTTTTAGAATCCCTTACCTGTTTACGAAATCCCCTTACTGTACATTGGTTGGGCTTTCTGTTTACAGTCTCTGACCTCTTCTTCAATACAAAGAATATTTTTTTATGTGAAATGAGTCAACCAATAAAATTAAAGTGTTACTAAACCCACAACAGTAAAATCAATCTGTATATGCAGTAAATAATGCTTGTTGTACTCACTGTGCATCCTAAGGGGTTAATCCTCTGCATTCCAGAGTCCCCAATATATCGCATTGGAGTCACTCTGCACATGCTCAGTATGGTGTGTATTGGTAGAGAGTTTTTTTTTCTTGGGAGAGTGAATGTGATCAGCACAGGGCCAATCAGCACTGTCGAGACAGAGGGTCAGGGGTCCTGCATCCTCATTGGACAATCAGGTGAGGATGGAAAGTTCTCCTACAAGCCAAACAGACACTGATAGAAGTCACAAGACTGCTCTAACTGATGATCAAAAAAAAGGTATTAGCAGTTTAAATTTACTAAAACTATTGCATTTCCATGTACTGTGTACTGTGGGAGACCAGATATAGTGAATTCTCACTAGGGAGTGCTTCTCAATCCCTAGTGCAGGCCTTTATGCAAGGCGTAGCGCACATGAATCCACCAATTAAATTTACCTCTGTGCCCATGGGATTTGAATCTGGTCTTGTCAGTCCTTCAGGGGCTTCCTTTTGAGCCGATGTGTGATGCCCCGTTGGCCATGGTCACAAGGAAACTAGTTTTTTGGTTGCGGTAACTTCCGCAAGAGGAGTCTCTGAGTTGGCATCTTTACCTTGTATACAACCATTTGTGGTGGTTCATAGGGACAAAGAGGTGTTATGTCCCCGGCCATGCTTTTCTGCCTAAAGTAGTATCCAGTTTTCATTTGAACCAGGATATTTTGCTGCATTTCTTTCCGGAGTCAAATCCGGAAGTGGAAGAGTCATTACATTCTCTCGATGTAGTGAGAGCAGTTAGCTTCCATCTGGAAGCAACTGCTCGGATACAGAAAACTGACGCATTGTTTGTGTTGCCAGGGGGCCCCAGAAGGGGACAGACAGCATCCAAATCTACCATCTCTAGATGGGTTTGTCTAATCTTTACTCAAGCTTATGATTTAAAAGGGAAAGTCCCACCTTTCTGTCCTAGAGTGCACTCCACCAGGGTGGTTAGTGCTTTTTCGGCAATGCATCACCAGGCCTCCATAGCTCAGGTGTGCAAGGCCGCAACTTGGGCATCTGTTCATACATTCACTACATTTTACCAGGTGAATGTGGGTCAACAGTAGGATGGCGCCTTTGGGTGCAGTGTTTTGCAGGCGGCAGTATAGGTCCTCATGTCTGACAGAGGTCTGCTTTGTTTGTTTGTGTCTCCCTCCCCTCAGATGGCATTGCTTTGGGACATCCCATGTAGTAATTACCAGTGTTCTATGTCCCATGATGTACTAAAAGAAAATAGGTATTTTTATAACAGCTTACCTGTAAAATCCTTTTCTTGAAGGTACATCACGGGACAAAGAGGTCCCTCCCCTCTTTTGGGATTATTATATTTTGCTGTGCTACAAAACGGAGGAACTCCCCATGTGGGAGGGGTTACATAGAGGGGGACTTCCAGTCTTGATTATGCCAGTGTCTATCACCTGAAGGTGGCCTATAACCCATGTAGTAATTACTGGTACTCTGTGTCCCGACTGGAATCAGCAGCTTAATGAGCGAAATTGAGAGAGTCTATTCCAAAAAGCTCACGTGGTAAACACACTCACAGTATAGCTGCATTTTGTGATGTTTTACCTGCCTATTAACTGCTTCGAGCTTAATAAGGCTGTGCTTTTTCAAGGGAAGCATTGTTGCTTACCTGAAATGTATTACCACCTTTATGTGATCAGGTTAAATGGAACTATTGGTTAACAGATCACTTTTGGATATGGCCTCTGAAACTGACCACTTCCATTAGTCTACTGTATACTTAGCATCTTACAAGGTCGTACGTGCTTCAATGTATATCTATAGAATCAGAAATAGATTAGATTAGATAGATAGAGGTTGCATGCTGCTCCATGAATTGAATTACATTTTTTTACACCATGAGGAGCTTCTTCTTCTCGTTCTTGTTATGATCCACATCGCGTGCCCCTTGTGTAAGAGACTAATTTTTACAGGAGGATTGCTCCCATTGATACATGCTTGTTTGACTACCTGTAATGGGTGTCACAAACGTTCTGGTGAGTAGGATGTTTGCTTGATTCTGGTGGAAGATGGCACTTATCACATCTAGCAACTAAAGATTCGTTACTATTTCACCCAATTGAAAATTTTGGTGGTGGGTTTTATGGACGTTTATACCTATTCAATGTGAATTTATATGAACATTCCAATTTAATTATTTATATGTGTTTTATGGTTTAGAGCACGGTATCATATTATATATATCATTTCTATTCACAGGGAGCTGTGACTCGGCATGGGTACCCCCATAGCAAGCTGCTTGCTGTGGGGTTACTCAACAGGAGGGAGGGGCCAGGAGCACAGAAGAGGGACCAGAGAAGAGGAGGATCCGGACTGTTCTGTGAAAATTCACTGCAACAGAGCAGGTAAGTATTACATGTTTGTACAACAATCCAATGTTAGTACAGCGATCTCCCCTACTGTTCTATTGCTTTCTGAGCTCTAGTTTATACGACTGCTGTACACACGGGTCGAATGTTGTCCGGTTTTTATTGAACCGGCCAATGTTGGCCGACACACGGCCTGTGTGCGCTAGGCTTTAGCCTTAAGGCCCGGATTATCCAACAGGAATTGTGTAATGGCAGGATTTTCCACCAACAAATGTTGGATAGCATGCTTTCAAATTTTCCGACAACAAATGTGTGTTGTTGGATTATCTGATTGTGTGTACTGAAGTCCGTCGGACTTAAATCCAGAGTACAAACACGCATGCTCAGAAGCAATGCTAACCATAATACAACATTAACGGACTTTGCTCAAAGGGTGGTTGTTGGCTGACAATTCTTTGCCATTTGTATGCAATACAAGTTCACGGCCAACGCCCTTTGGACAAAAGTCCTACGCTTTGTCCGCGGACAATCCGATCATGTGTACCAGGCTTTACAGAGCAAAAGGCAGCAATTAAGAGAAGTTCATTGTTCGACTTCACATGCACTTTACGGTAAGTTTCAACTATCAAGAAAGTTTAGCACTGTCTACAATGAGAATGTTATATTGAAGTACCTATTATTTGCTCATGTTTCTGCAGACATGCTTCTCATTCCAGGAGATTAAGGGCTAGGATTTAAAGTTTGGCTATAAAGGAAGACGAGCAACAATCATTTCCTTTTACAATTGTAATTCACACCTGTTATTTTCATTAAAAGCCTTTCACAAAGCTCAGCAATCTCTATATCCAGTGTATAGCATATCAACTACACACTGCAATCAATATTGCTGCATTATTTATCCAAACAGTTATTTTTGTTAGAATTCTGCAGCATTAGAGTCCCAGGGTAGTTGGAATTCTCATTATGCATATGTTATACTAAACCGTACTTTCAAGTTATTCTCAAAACAGGTTTGAACATATTATAGAACCAAATGTGAGGCAAAAAAAAAAAATCATAATGTTTTTTTTTATTTTTTATGTAGCTGTATACAACTAGAAGAAAGCTGTATTTCTTAAGGGGGGGAAATAGCTTATTTTTAATGACATCATGTATTTTTTCAAGTTTAAAATGCTTCTAATGTCAGTTTTTTACAGCATTAAGGTAAAAAAACACTCTAATAACCGTTTTCCACATCCCTAAACACTTACCTGGCTCTTCTCACCCTCCAACAATGTCTTGGCAGCAGCACGGCATTCCCCTCTTCTTGGTCTCACAGGAGACACTGAGGGCAGCGAGGTATGGTTTACCAGAGCTGTGTGTGTCTGTAGACACATGCAGCTCAGATCCGGAGCACACCCGCACAGGCATCCCCATAGCACAAAACTTGCTTAGGAGGCACCCAAAAAAATAGCCCTATGTGCGGATGATGCCCTCATCTTTCTTGGGGACACTTATTCCTTAACAACACTTATGAGTCTCATTTAAGATTTGGAACGTTCTCGGGCTTCCAAATTAATTCAGATAAATCTGTATTATTGCCATTGGACGATCTGCAGGCCCCTTTACCAAATACAGCTTCCCAAATCCAAATTATGTATGCTGTTGAGTATCTGGAAGTGGAGGTGTCTAAACACGTGAGGGATTACCCTTAATCTTAAACCATTGCTAGCTAAATTTACAGATAAATGAAAAAGCTGGTGTAAATGCCCACTGACAGCAAAAGTCCGAGCATACACACGGTCGGAATTTCTGTCCAAAAGCTCACATCGGGCTTTTCTTGTCGGAATTTCCAATCATGTGTACAGGGCATAGGTATAATAGATGAAAATATAATAGTCAGGATCCTTTTTCAGGCCCATAAGCTTATAGCCCAAAAATGGGCTCCACATCCACCAACATTAGGAGAATGGAGAATGCAAATAAATGATACTTTATTCAGAGAAAAATATACATGTAGTGCTACCCCCTCAGGAGCCGCTGATTGTTTTGGGATCGGCATATTAAAGTGGAGGTTCACCCAAAAACTCAATTTTTAACATTAGATTGAGGCTCATTTTGGGAAGCAGAATCGGGTGTTTTTTTTTTAAAATCGAAGCAGTACTTACCGTTTTAGAGATAGATCTTCTCCGCCACTTCCGGGTATGGGCTGCGGGACTGGGCATTCCTATTTGATTGACAGGCTTCCGACGGTCGCATACAGCGCGTCACGATTTTCGCAAAGTAGCTGAACGTTGGTGCGCAGGCGCCGTATAGAGCTGCACCGACGTTCGGCTTCTTTCGGCTACTGGTGACGCGATGTATGCGACCATCGGAAGCCTGTCGGAAGCCTGTCAATCAAATAGGAGCGCCCAGTCCTGAAGACCATACCCGAAAGCGGCGAAGAAGATCTATCTCTAAAACGGTAAGTACTGCTTTGATTAAAAAAAAACCACCCGATTCTGCTTCACAAAATGAGCCTCAATCTAATGTTAAAAATAGTTTTTCGGGTGAACTCCCGCTTTAAGTTACCTCTATGTGATGTCTAAGGGTGAAGGTAGTGAGTAGAGCAGTAATTGAATGTCCAGTCTGCAGATGAAGTTTTCTGAATGCTTTATTTCTTGGTCCAACACGACCAACATCAACTTGAGGTAGACAGAAAAGGTTGATGAAATAAAGGAACTCTGCGATATCAGGCCTTGGATAAGTAAAAGCAATCCTGCTTCTCTACAGCTGTAAATATACGTCGCCACTCTAGCCAGAGTGGGTGAAGTGCCCCAGGACAGACCTCTGCCACAGGCCTGGCAGCCGGGATGTCACTTTAGATTGCTGGCACCGACTTGGCTCTGATTAAATTAGGATGCCAGATGAAACCTCTGCCACAGTCTCAATGCTGACAATGTGAACAGCAGAGCGAATTTTCCCAATAGATCACGTCACGGTCCCCGGTTGACAGTGCAAGTGTACCTGTCAATGTCCGGTCACCAGATCCCCGATGGTTCGTTCAAGCCCCTTTGGATAACCTTCCCCCGGGTTTTCCTTAAGCCGATCCCCCACCGAACGGCATACAGCCTGGGATCTCCTCAGTAGAAGTGGGGACCCAGTAAGTCACTGGGGCCCCTTTGTGGCATCAATTGCTCCAGGCCAGGAGGGCCCAGTGTCTTGAACTGCACGTAGCGACCCCAGGCCAGGTAGGCCATAGTGGTGGGGCCCGTGATGTGCGCACACCCTAAAGATGGGTCCCGCACCTGGAACCAGGAACCCGCGAAGAACCCAGAACAACAGCCTCCGCCACAGAAATACCCCCTCTCAGCATGCACAGCGAGGCTCAACTCCTCTCATTGGCTGCTAGTAAGAAGCAATGCATCACTTTAAAATTTAACGTGAGAGTTCCCCTTTAAAGGTAGTCACTGGACTCACTTAATTACTAATACTGAAGGAGTAACAGAAAGGGTCCTCACAATGGAGATATCCAGAATCTTCAGCTAGCCTGGCGTTGGTGCACTTGGTGTCCTGTTGAGCAGGATAAACAAAGAGGTACTTGAAAGTATCCTGGTAGGCAAAAGTAGACTTGCACACTGAAATATTTTGTTCCTGAATTTTATTTTCGTCCGAAAAATACATTTATTTCGTTACTCCAAAAATCCGAATTAATTTTGGTGGAATCTGTCAATTGAAGGCTTATGGTGTCTGTTGAATCTTCTAAGAAGATTAGACGGAGCAGCTAAACTGTATGTCGAATTGTAAATTTCCTGTCGAATGTTCCACCCACAAGCTATAGAAGAATTCTAATGTTGTATGACACTAGTAATAATTATATTTATTAATTATTATTACTAGTCAACTAACATTCAAATTCTTCCATAGCCTATGGGCAGAGCATTTGACAGAAAATGTACAATTGCGGCGTTGTACTGTTTAGCTGTTTTTAGAATCTTCTTAGAACTTTCGACAGACACCATAAGCCTTCAATGTCAGATTAAACATTTGTATGTCTTTCTCTGCTACGTCGAATCTTCGTCGTTCATGTCAAACGGTCTACCCCAACACTGTCTCTATAATGTCGAATCTTCTCTCTCTATGTCGAATCTTTCCTTTCTATGTAGAATAATCTTGGACTAATAGAGTTAAGGTAGGCACATTCGACCACAGGTTCAATAGACATAGATTGCTATTGTCAGTGTTGAATCTCCTATCTATATCGAACTGTTGTAGCAACGAAAACAAAAATAAAGCATTTTTTTATGTCGGATCTTTCGGATTTCGGATTCTGCTTGTTCATTTTCGTTTGTTAAAACGTTAACAAAAATATCCGAAATTCCCAGAATCCTGCCGTTCCGTACAGTCTCTCCCATTGGTTGTTGTACCTTTTTTTTTTTTTATCTCTTTATTAATTTTCCAATATACAATATACATTCCACAACTTTCATTTATCTACTCTCGCAGGAGCTTCCTTAAAATGTCATTGATCTTTCATTAATAAGACAGACAAAAAATGATACATTTATTTCCCCCCTCAACCCCTTATTCTATTGATGTGATTAGCCCCATCTCCATACCCTCTTAATCCTTAAGCCGTTATAGGATTCTCTATCCAACTTGCCCATACTCTCTCATATTTCTCCTCATATCCTCTATTATAATATGTCTCCCTATATAATGGTAGATTACTATTTACTACATTTTTCCAGTGGACCAATGAGGGAGACTCTGCCTTCTTCCAATTCAGCACTATTGCTTTTCTTGCATAAAAGAGCAACAAGCCCACCTGTATTCTATTTGCTGTAGAAGTGATATCATTCCCTACCAATCCTAATAGACAGATCTCTGCCTTTTGAGCTAAAGTAACTGTTGTTACTATAGCAATTACTCTCAACGCCTCCCTCTAGAATATCACTATCTTTGGACAGGTCCAAAATATATGAATAATATGAATAATATATAAATAAAGTTTCCTGAGAAACTTCCACATCTACAGCAGTTTTGAGGATTCAACGGAAATATCCTATGTAGTTTATACATGTATAATAACTCCTATGTGTTATCTTAAATTGTATCAATTTATCTAGAAGTGACACTAATATCTGAAATGGAGATCTCCAGATCTCCTCCTAGTTCTCTTTTGCTAATTTTGGGACATCTCTTATCCATCATTCCCATAGTTTACTTATATCGGACAATGTTACTTTTAACCACTTCAGGCCCGGGCCAATTCTTAAACTTTGTTTCTACATGTAAAGATCATCTTTTTTGCTATATTTTGCTAGAAAATTACATAGAACCCCCAAAACTATACATATTTTTTTAGCAGAGACCCTAGAGAATACAATGGCAGTCATTGCAACTGATTAATGCTTAAAAAAAAAAAAAAAACAGTAAAGTTAGCCCAATTTTTTTGTATAATGTGAAAGATGAAGTTACGCCGAGTAAATAGATACCTAACATGTCACGCTTCAAATTTGCACACGCTCGTGGAATGACGCCAAACTTCGGTAGTTAAAAATCTCCATAGGCGACGCTTAAAATCTCTTTACTGGTTACATGTTTTGAGTTACAGAGGAGGTCTAGAGCTAGAATTATTGCTCTTGCTCTAATGTTTGCAGTGACACCTCACATGTGTGGTTTGAACACCATTTTCATATGTGGGCGGGTCATACGTATGCGTTCGCTTCTGCGTGCAAGCACACGGGGACAGGGGCACTTTAAAAAAATATATATATATTATTATTGTTAATGTTACTTATTTTTTTTAAATTTTGACACTTTTGACACTTTTTTTTCTGATCACTTTTATTGATCACTTTTATTCTTATTACAAGAAATGTAAACATCCCTTGTAATAGGAATATGCACGACAGGAACTCTTTACAGTGAGATATGGGGTCAATAAGACACCGGTAGAAACACCGGAGGGCGGAGGGAAGGGGGGGACATCCCCTTTCGCCACCCGTAGGAACCATCAAGCGGCAGAACAGCCGCTATGATCATTCCTATGGTGTAGGGAATCGCCGGCTGAAAATGCCGATATCTGAATGATGCCTGTAGCTTCAGGCATCATTCAGATAAAGCCCCACAAATTACCACAAAGCCCACAACGTCATATGACTTCCTCTGGGTGCCAAGTGGTTAATAAATACGCATACAAGGTTGAAATTGGATCAGTTTCGCTTTTTTCCTAACCGTTTTCTCTAATCCTGATTCCACTAATAATAGAATACCTTTTGGAAACTGAGCGCGTGTGTCAACTGGATATATTGTAAAATATAGCCAGTTGAGCTGTGGCAGGATCAACACACTGACCTCTGGAACTGTGGCTGGATGGATCCCCTCCATGGTTAACAGCAGGCCATCAGATCACGTCTGTCTCTCTCTCACTCCCTTATTGACTGACCTTGACACAAAATGGAGTCTTTTCCTTTCCTGTCAGCAAAGCCTGCTGTGATTTGTATTTCTTCCTGCATATCAGTCTATGGGGCCGTTTTGTGTGGGAACTGCATGTCCCAGAATCCATTGCAGCGTTGCAGTTCCGTACAGTCTCTCCAATTGGCTACTATGCACCTTGTTTGTACTTTTTAACCTTTTCAATAAAATGTATTTTCTTATATAAAGATATTGTTGTTACTCTAATGTTGCGTACACACGATCGGATTTTCCGTCGGAAAAACCTTAGATGGTTTTTCCGATGGAATTCTGCTCAAGCTTGGCTTGCATACACATGGTCATACAAAAGTTCTCTGAACTTTCGTCCCTCAAGAACGCGGTGATGTAGAACACTACTATGAGCCAAGAAAATTAAGTTCAATGCTTCCGAACATGTGTCAAATTGTTTCCGAGCATGCGTCGGAATTTTGCATGTCGGAATTGCTACAGACGATCGGATTTTCCGATAGGAATTTTTTTCGTCTGAACATTTTAGAACCAGCTCTCAATCTTTTGTTGGCGGAAATTCCGACAGCAAAAGTCTGAGCATACACACGGACCGAATTTCCGTTCAAAAGCTCACATCGGACTTTTGCTGTCGGAATTTCCGATTGTGTGTACGGGACATAAGACAAGGGAAATCTGGCCTTATAAAGTCCCATTAGAGGAAAATTTTATGTAACTTGTTTGACTTAGGGATGTGGGCCGTATCTCTCATCCTATAACAGACTGCATATTCCCAATTTCTGACCATATTTCTACACGGGACACTCTTTAGCACTAGGAAAGGGATTGAACTTAACTGGATGCAGACTCTTCCCCCTCCTTTCAATCATGGCTGGCGGATGTGAACTCTAATCTCCCATACAAGAAGCTGATTCACCAGTGTAGCACCCTCAAGTGTGTGTAGAATAGGAAAACCATTCTCTGACTCACATTTTAAATTTGTGCGTCTTAATTGGTTTACTAAAATTGGTCAAAAATATATCGGCATCTGGGTCAGGAGGAGAACAAGAAGGCATTGTTTAGGATTCAGTGATAGCGGAGAACCTATATGGTCATGGAGAAATCGCAAAACTTTAGTTTTAGTATTACCGGATATGTCCATAATAAGGAATAGAAGGAACCTGATACAGTAGAACAAAATGAGCACAACGGGCTTTGAGAAGGATGGTATTTAGAGATGTGGATTGGAGTCAAATACGTCCTATGCAAAATGTAAATCTGTATAAGTCAGAGACCTTAAAAGAAACCAATTTATAGTTGTCTAGGATTTCCCCCAGTCTTAATTTATCTACTGTACCCACATCTTCTCCCCATCTGGTCTTAATTTGATATGCCAGTTTTGTACCCAGCCCAGGATCGCATCCAAAAGAGGCACAAAGGGAGCATTGGATAATAATCCAGGAACTGGGCTTACAAGATTTTCAGAATTGGAGAAAACAAAAGAACATGATTAGGGAGGGAAAATTTGTATTTTCGGTCCTGAAATGCAGGGGTGCCCAGCTTGGTCACAGCCAGTTCCAAGATGCATTGATGGAGACAGAAAATTCTGTCTCTTTCCAGCATAGCACCCGGACCTAACATTCAGCTTTAAAGGAGAAGTCCAGCCTGGGCTCATTCGGCTTGGCTTGTCCTATGGGTCACAGGAGTGAAATTCGTTCTGACCCGTCTGCTGTCTGCTGACGTCACCAGGATCAGTCCAGGCGCCGTGTAATCCCACCTTAAGAAGTCTTGATCCACCAGGTGCCTGGACTGATGGCAGTCTTAACCTATCAGCTCAGCGCTTCAAAGCGTGGAGGAGCAGAGCAGCAGAGATGCAGACTGACAGGCAACAGCTCTCTGCTCGGGGAGGTACGAGAACCAAGCAATCAGCAATCAGTTCGGTGGCTTGGTTCTTAGTGAAAAGGTGGTGGTCTGAGCCAGACACAATGTACTCTGGATGCCTCACCTAATAAAGAAGTAAAATTAATTTACCCAAGGAGTTATTTGATAGATAGGTCATACTGTTGTATTTAGTCCATATAATTAGCTAGCTGTAAAGATCGCTGGGATAAGTGGTTTGGAAAACTTCAGTGGCATCACACAAGTCGAATATATATTATACTCCCTGTCTGGGCCATCTTAATGCAAGGGTACTCCTGGGCACTGCCCAGGGGCCCCAAGTACATGGGGGCCCCACAATAATCTTGCATTACATCGTACTTGCCAACTGGGACAGTCACGCTTTTTACTAAACTGTCCTGATATGGTCGTGTCCCGGGAAGCATCTCAGAACCTATACTGTGCCCTCCTGATCCCAGTATTGTGCCCTCCTGACCCCCCTCCCCCTGTACTGTGCCCCTCTGCATCCCCCCCTGTACTGTGCCCTTTGTGTTGACTAGTCTTTGATTTATGTAATTTTTTCTTTTTGTAAAATCAATTTTATTTAAAAGTACTAATGAATATATGTTTAATTCTATCAACTATTTATACTTTATTTCTTGAAAGTAGGTGTGTAAATTGGGGCAAGCTAGTAGGGGCCCCAGCGCATAAGTTTGCCCAGGGGCTCATGATGATATTAAGACGGTCCTGTTGTACTCTCCCCCAAATTGGCATATATTTTTTTCATTTTGGAGCTGCTCAGCTGCATCGCCTGATCAAAACTTTATAAAGTTAATTAACCTTTTAAATTACATTTTAAATAATTAATTTCTACACATTTTTCTTTAACTGCCTGATGTTTATAAACTTCTGTAAATGAACCTGGAGTTCAGTTTTACTTATTCCAATGGTACATGCAATTAATTCTAAGATAAGCTAACTAGCACAATTCAATAGTGCCTGCTTATCTAGTCAGCTGTAAATCCTACAGCGCTTTTATTCCTCTAGGAGAAGTTCAGATTGATCTGTTGGATCTGATTGTTGAGAAATTCTACTGAACATACAGTATGTATGCTTTTATAAACCCACGGGAATGAGAATGTAGAACATGATATGCTATGAAAAAGTACATTTTTCTATTATGGATATATGACTTTAGATAACTTTGCATTTCATTAGCTGAACACATTTTTCAGCTCATAATAATGTTCATGTCAATTATTCTATTTTCTGTCTTAAAGGATAATTGTGTAGATATGTAAAAACTATTTCAGCATCAGATGGCCCTTTTTATTTTTATTTATTTTACAAACAGTAAAAAATTATTAATAATTACCTGCAAGCGTACTGTGAGCATTGTTTACAGCCTTCTTTTCCATATCTAGCGATGAGCAAATGCTGCAGACAAGTGGGTCCTTCTTTAGGATGGCTCATAGAAAATGATGGCGAGACCAATTAAGGATCTGCCCACGTGTCTACAGCTTGCAGACAGAAATCTGTACTATCCAAATGGGAGAAAAGAGCATCAATATCGTGAACTGGCTGCCAAGTACAACAATAAAGTTGTTGGACAATAACCTTATTATTGCTGCCTGATGCTGATATGTGTTTTTTTTATTTCTGCAGTTATCATTTAACTGACTATACTGGCAACCTGCATTTGCATTCTACAAAGCACAATCAGTTTAGTCACCATTTAACCACTTAAGACCCGGACCAAAATGCAGCTAAAGGACCTTGCCCCTTTTTGCGAAATTCGGCATTGCGTCGCTTTAACTGACAATTGTGCGGTCGTGCAAAGTGGCTCCCAAACAAAATTGGCGTCCTTTTTTCCCCACAAATGCCCTTGAGGGGGGAGGGGGCAAGCAGGAGAGCCAGGACACTGTCTACATTGCAGATAAAGAAATGAGCTGTGGGTTAGTGGGCGTCTTGACTCCCCTGTAGTCCAAGGCAGGGGGAGAGAACGACCCTTCATACCAGGGAGAAAGCCTTGAATTACTGTGTGGAGTTACAGACAGAAGAACAGGAAGTGAGGCTATTTAGGGATTTTTTTTTTTACCTTTACAACCCCTTTAATGAACACTTGGCATAGCAATAAAAGACCCAGACAACAATAATAAAAAAATGGCCTGTTCAGTTCAAAGCCAGATGGATGGCAGAGTCTGCAGTGATGCTGCTACTATGGGGGTGCAAGACATAATGCCACCTTGGACTCCAGCTGTGCCCTCCACTGCAGCATCCAAGGCTGTTGACTCTAATCTTGCTTTATTTTTAGCCTGAAAAACTGTCAACGTGTTTCTGAGCATGCGCGCGCACGCGCCGTTCGTTTGGCCATGCATTTACATGGGGTCACGCTTCATTATAATACAACACACCCACTGCCTTGCTACTTTGAATTACGCGGGCTTACGCCGGCCCATTTATGTTACGGCGGCGTACATATGGGAGCAAGTGCTTTGTGAATACTGTACTTGCCTCTCAATGTTACGACGACATAGCGCATATGAGATGCGCTACGCCTATCTAAAGATGCGCCGATCTCTCTGAATCTGGCCCATAGTGAACACTATGGGCCAATCTCAAAATGTACCGAAGTTAAATTGATGACATTATGATCATCTGGAGAGGCACAGAAGAAGAACTACAAAATTTCTTTACAGAAATTAATCATAGTGCCTATGGAATCACTTTTTTGGGAACTTGGAGTAAAGAGACAAGTGATTATTTAGACTTACATTTATTTAAGGAGGAGGGATGTATCAAAACTAGAACTTTTTTTTCAAAAAAACGGATAGGAATTGATACATCCCAATCAATAGTTGCCATCATAGACAATGGATAACTAATATCTCGAAAGGACAGCTAATACGAGTCTATTCGAATTGTAGCAATGTTAATGATTACGAAATCCAAGCAAATTCCATTATAAAATAGTTTGTAGAAAAAGGTTACAACAAAAAAGATATGGTAGCATTAAAAGAAAAGGTAACATGCATGGATAGAGAACTTATGACAATGGAAATACCGAAAAAGAACAAGAAGCGAAAACATATGGATATGGCTTTCCTAACGGGATATAACATACAACATAAAGCCCTAGAAACTATGGTAAAGAAGCACTGGCCCATTCTTCAATCAGACAAGGTTCTAAAAACTATAATACCCAATAAGCCTTCTTTCATTTACAGAAAGGCACCAAGTCTTAGAAACCGTCTTGTACACAACGCCCTGGACCCTCCAAACAGATTGGGATTTTTAAAAATCTTAAAGGTTTCCTTAAGTGTGGTACATGTCTTCCATGCAGGGTGAGCAAAAAAAAACAATAAGTTAAATAAATAAATTTCACCTTCATGGCAAACGGATCCAGTTACAACATAAAGGAACTAATAACATGTAGCAGCACGCATGTGACGTATGTCTTAGGCCGAGTACTCACGGCAGGACATGTCCGATGAAAATGGTCTGCAGACCGTTTCCATCGGACATGTCTGGCCGGGGACTGCCCGGGGACTTCTGTTCGATGGCTATACACACCATCGAACAGAAGACCGCGCGTAAACAATACGCGGGGCGTTGTCCGCGGTGTCGACGCGTCGATGACGCGGTGTCGCCGCGACAATGACGCGCCGGCGTGGGCGGCCTGCCTTGAAAATGCTTCCACGCATGCGTCGAAGTCATTCGACGCATGCGAGGGATGCGGGCGGCAGGACATGTACGGTAGGTCTGTACAGACGACCGTACATGTCCGGGCGGACAGGTTTCCAGCGGACTGTTTTAAAGCAAGTCCGGGAAACAGTTGTCTGCTCAGAAACGGTCTGTCAGACAATTGTTTGCTGGAATCCTGTCCGCGCGGCTGTACACACGACGGAACATGTCTGCTGAAATTGGTCTGCCGACCAGTTTCAGCAGACATGTTTGGTCGTGAGTACGGGGCCTTAGAGTGCTCCTGTCAGAAACAATATGTTGGGAGAACAACTAGGGAGTTACATGTTAGGATTCGGGAACACATTTCCAACATAAAAAAGGGATTCAACAAACACAGCGTCTCGAGACATTTTAGAGACTATCATAATAGAGATCCCACATGTATGACATTTTATGAAATAGACAAGATCAAGGGACATTGGAGGGGAGAGAACAAGAAAATTAAGATATCACAAAACGAAACCCGATGGATATTTGAGCTCGAGACCCTCCAGCCCTCAGGCTTGAACATAGACCTAGATCTTAATTGTTTTTTGACCAAGTTTTAAAATCATTTTTATTTTAATTTTAAATTTAAATATTTAATTAAATTTTTATAACCAACATTTTATAAACTAAGCCTCACTTCCATATATATTAAATATTTCCTAAAACATTTTTATTATCCTCTATATGTTCAAAATATACTTTTAAATACACATATACCTATTTTTAAATCCATTTTGTATATACTAATATAGGTACATTACGTTTTTTTTTTTTATCACTAGGGGCACTAAACTAATTCTTACACTCATATACAATAATAATAATCTTTATAATTTATTTTTAAATTTTTATACAATATTTGTAATGCCTCCTACATTGCTATGTAATTTATCTGTATTCCCCCCCCCCCCCCCAAATATCGAGCAAATAGCATTTGTAGAATGCATTCCTATTCACTCCCTTCGTTATCATCATCATTTTTCTATGCCTTTCTAACAGTATATCTGTCGGAATTTCAAAATATATTTTTATAATGTACGTTATAATCTGCTCCCCTCATTTGATGCTATATGTTTTTTAATAGTTGTTTTTAATAGTTGCATTTGTCAGGATGAACACATTGCGTCCTGTGGGGACAATACAGTTTAGTAACAAGGGGAATTAGGCTACTGTCTCCAATGACTATCGTATAATGGCGGCGGTGATTGTATCACCACCATTTACATTCACTATAACATACAGACTTCGGTCCCCAATATCCCACCAAACATGGCCGCCGTTCACACTCACTAGAGTGTATGGACTTCTGTCCCCAAAATCACACCAAACATGGCCGACGTAATACAGGACACAGTGCTGTGATAAAAAGGAGGTGGTTGTGGCGTTCTGGACGCTCCAGATGACGTCAGGTCGACGAAACCGGTCGAGCAATCCGATAGAACGCCACAACACTTCCGTTTTCTGCGTGTTTTAGCATGATATGCTCTGTTGAATCTACACAATTGTGAGTACCCATTTGTCTGTGTAATAAAAGTTTACCATTTTAAAATGATATTATACTATTTGGGACCCTTTTTCTCCTCTATATGGAATCACTACTGGGAGCACCACCAGGATCACATTAGGGCATACTATTGCCAGAGTGCTGCACAGTAGCATACACTGTGAACGCTGTAGACCCCAAGAGGGGGGTGAACATCCGGTGTGTGTGGGCTACATAGGAGCACAGTTTGAGGTGGTCACTGTGTGAAATACAGAATTAGATGTTCACAAAGCACAAAGCATTTGTTATTTTTATTGTTATTCTTATTTTTTTATTTTTTTCATATACTTATACGTTTGGATTGGATATCACTAATAATCCATACGCAGCACATGGACGTTTACAATAATTATTAATGTGCACTATTGTATTTGCATCTAATCATTCTATTGCACTTATTTGTTTTCAAGCACAGGTGCACTTTATACCAATAGGGTAAATCCATTATCTACACTATCAGTTTTGCTCTTTATATTCAAGTATTAAAGCGGAAGTAAACCCATCGATTTAACAGTTTCAAAAAGCAGTTACATTTCTGGCATGCCGGGATTGCTAACTGTCACATTGGTTGTGCTCTCAACCAAACTGCCAAACCATCCAATGACTGGTGTCATAACTGATCACATGTGCAGCACCATGGCAGTTGAAGATTAAACAGAGGCCAAGATGGCAGCTTCCTTGGCTGAAAATGATAGGTGGGTTTACTTACACTTTAATTAAGGTAGCGCCACTTCTACCTTTATACCTCACTCAATTCATTATTATGTAATAAATTATGTAGGGGCAGCTGCTTAACCTCCCTGGCGGTATGATTCTTTCAGAAAAAACATGCTGAAAGCGGTACCATTATTTGCAAGGAAATTTGGCGTTTTATATTGTAGGTCTGTAATTTTTAGAAATAACTCACTTAAATCTGACCAAACAAGATTCTAATAGGCATCCCGGGTATGACATTTTTTTAAAAACAAAATTATAAATTATAATATAATAAATAATTATAAATAATTATAACAAATAATAATATAATTATAATAAAAATTATTCAATAATGTAATCAAATTAAAATCACTGAAATTTGCTCAGTTGCAGAATTGTTGCTGTCATTATTTTTTTTTTTTTTATGACGAATTTCCCCACAAATCGCTATCGCACAATTCTGCAAGTGATTATAATTTATTATCGCTGTTTTTTAGCTGATCTAAAACTATTTTTGACATAAAGGGACACTTTTGGTTGCTATGGACAATCTACAGTTTGCAGGGAGAAAGAAACGTTTTTATTATATAAAATGACATGCATGACACAGGACAGACCACTAGGGACAGGGGGGGTGTGTTTTTTTTACATACAGTACTGTAATCTATAAGATTACAGTATACTGTATGTAAGGTGTTTGTTTACGTTTTTGAATTTGGCGCCGTTCTCCGTCCCCGTGCGTCGTAACGTCGCAGGGAACGGAGATCGGCGTCACACGGAGGCACTATGTGAATCGAGCGAGGTCCCGCTCGCTCACACAGCGCGGTGGCATCGCTGGATCCAGGGACAAGGTAAGTAAAAAGTGCCTGTGGATTCAGCGAGGCAAGCCGAGACTGACTCGGGGTTACCGATCGTAGCAGGAAAATCTAACCCCGAGTCAGTCTCGGGAACACCGCCAGGCAGGTTAATTAATTAAATCTAAGGGTGTAAAAAAAAAAATATATATATAATCACTCACTGGCAATATTTGTCTCCATTGCGCGGATTCATCCACACTACTTAACACTCTGGTTCTGACTAACCACTGTACCATAAGCTAGCGGCATGATATACTGTGAACCTGTATTGTGTGTGGGTATGTCTTTTATCGATTTATAATACAGTTCCCATGGGATAATGCACTAGGCCAGTGCTCCCTCTTTTTTGTTTGTGTTTTTGCATTTGCTTTTTGAACTACTCCAGTCGCTAGAGGGCAGCAAGGTCTGATATATCCTTGGGTGGTGCCTCAAAAGGAGTACACGTAAAAATGTGTCACTAGTTCACCACACGCATGTGCAAGAGTTGTTTATACTTTGTAAAATGCAGAGTAATGCCTAGTACACACGACCGTTTTTTCTGTTGGATAAAAAAATGACAGTTTTCCCCTACATAATTCCTACATAATTCCTCTCAGCCTGCCTTGCATACACACGCTCAGACAAAAGTCCGCCCATCCAAAGCGTGGTGACGTACAACACATATAAAGCACTATAAAGGGGAAGTTCCATTCCAACGGCGCCACCCTTTGGGCTGCTTTTGCTGATCCTCGTGTTAGTAAAAATTTGGTGAGAGACGATTCATGCTTTTCAGTCTTTGTGCTTTTCAGTGCGTTACAGCGTGACAAATGTGCTCCATTACGAACGCTAGTTTTACCAGAAAGAGCGCTCCTGTCTCATACTTGATTCTGAGCATGGGCGTGTAGCACCCCCTTACTTTGAGTATGGGCACTACGCTAAAGTTAGTGGGGAATGGGAGAGTTACCTTGCTCCCATTCACTATTTGGTTAAATTTTGGGACTTCGGTCATACCAGAAATGTCCACTGGGTCAGTCTGTGGTCCAGGGATGCAATATCATCCCTGGCCAGCAGTTGGCGCCAGAGGGGTTCTGGCAGAGTAAGTTTCTCCAGCAGCCAATCAGAGGAGTTTTTACCTCACAGGGCGTGCTGGAGAGGAGTATATCTGTGACAGGTGTCATGTGTACTGAAATCTTTGCGGGGTCCCCGTTCCAGGTGCGGCATCCACCTTCAGGGTGCGCGCATCCATGGACCCCGCCGGCGAGGCCCACCTGGCCATGATTGCAGACTACTTGGGGCCTCACCCGGAGGTACCAGGGGACCCCAGCGACTTGCTGGGTTCCCGATTCTACTGAAAGGATCCCAGGCTGGGTGCCGTTCGATTGGGGAGTCGGTTTGAGGGGGGCCCAGAGGCAGGTCATCCAACAGAGCCTGAACAAACCAATTGGGGATCCGGTGACCAGAGTACTGACAGGTATGTTTGCTGTCATCTGGTGACCGATGCAGAAATCTACTGGGAGGATTCGCTCCATCTATCTATCTAGCTCAGTTACTGTAATTGGCCTGTGGCAGAGGCCCGAGCCGGGCCTGTGAGAGTGGCCTGTTCCCCCCAGAAATTTTAAGTGGCGTCTCGGCTGCCAGGCCTATAAAGAGGGGTCTGTCCGGGGCACTTTACCCACTCAGTTGGAGTGGCGACGAGTTACAAATTGGTACTACGCAGAGCAGTACTGACTGCTCTATTTAATATCCAGGCCTGATACTGCAAGGTTCTTCCTCTCTCTCTATTCATCAACTTTGTCCTTCCCAATTGATGTTGATGTTGGCCGTGTTGGCCTGGAAAATAAAGCATTGGAAAAAACCTTTATTCACTGTCTGGACCTCCGCTCACTGTTTGTCTCTGAAAATGCACCCCTAGACCACGCCAGGGTAACTTAAATAGGCCGATCCCAAATCAATCAGCGGCTCCTTCGGGGGTAGCGCTACAGGCGGTTTTCTTCCCGTTGGAAAACCATACAGACGAACGGTTTTCCTGCTCTGATTTTTGGCCTGATGGGAAAAAAGAGATCCTGATCTCTTTTTTTGTCTGGCACTTTTCCTGACGAAAAACTGCGATGGAGCATACACACGGCTGGGATTCCCAAAGAAAAGCTCTCATAGCAGTTTTCCCGTCGTAAAAAATGTTTGTGTGTATGAGGAATCAGGGTTGCAATGGTAGTGCACATGGTCATGGATTTCTGTACACCAGGAGTCCTCAAACTTTTTTAACCATGGACCCAAAAAAGAAAATATTTTACCTGCTTGGAGCATTGAAGACTCATTATGAAAATGTCTGCAAAACCAAACAAAGACAAATAACAATGATTATATCACACATTGCGGCACTCTTGACTATTTCTGTAAGCTTTATTAAAGCAGAGAAAAATGAATTCCTCATTACACTATATTTTAGTAATTTTTAGCACCAGGGTCTCTTCATCTTACCTTGTCTGTATAATTCCCTCCTCCCCCTCATCGCACTCTCTCTTTCCCATATGTGTCTGATCTGTCAATCATATTAGTTTGTTTCACAGGTTTTGGAAGTGTTATTGGTGTCGTGGGTGTGAATATTACATTTTCATCCCATGGAAATTATTTCTGTGTTACAGTAACTTCATTGTTTATAGGCTACAACCCATGCCTCGTACACACGATCAGTGTTTCCCAGAGGTCAAAAGTCCACCGGGAAAACCGAGGGGAAATCCGAGAACCAGCTAGGTTGCTTTTCCCCGTGTACACACAGCCAGTTTTCCAGACAGGAAAACTGCCATGACAGCTTTGGTTGGGAAAACCGTCCGTGTGTATGCTCCACTGCAGTGTTTCCCATTGGAAAACTGCCGAGCACAAAAACGCAGAGAATCACGGCAAAAAAAAAAAGAGAACGCGTTCTCATTTTTTTGCTCGCAGTTTTCCTGTCGTGAAAACTGCTATGGAGCATACACACGGCTGGTTTTCCCAGAGCAAACATAAACATGGCAGTTTTCCCATCGGAAAACGGGTCATGTGCACGAGGCATTAGATTGTGGTAGTAGAAGATTTAAAAGGTAGATAAATAAAGTGCGCTATATCAATCACCACTAATTTTAGACTGATTATTAAATAATTTTTTCAACACTGTCATGTAGGGAGCCAACACAAATACATCTGTGATCCAATTTGGGTTCCGACTCTTAGCTTAGAAAACACTGCTATATACACACACATACACACCAAACAGTTAAACCAAATAAAAGACTGAACCATTCCCCTAATCTATTTAAAATAGAATAATCCTACGGAGAGAAGGACTTTCTGCTGCATGCATGGTGCCACTCCTCAGACCTCAGAGCCCTTACCTTGCTTCCCTAGACCTTCTCCTGTGCAGAGACCCGAACTTTGCTCTCCCTGTATACAGCTTTAAACTACTGAATTTCGCCAATTTGACTTTTTATGGCAATTGAAACTTTGTATAAAATATATAAAAAAAAACGTGTACAATTTTAAATATTTTCACATAAAAACAGCTGTTCTGGCATAATAGTACATCCTTCAAATAGGTGGCTGGCTATATACCCACTGGTGGGGTTAACCATATATACACATCCAATGTTAGAATGTATTCACAATGTGGCCCCAGACAGGGTTCACTAGGGATAGTGTCAGCAAACAACTATGAACAGACCTATCTGTTGCCCTGTATACAACTGCAAGATCAAAGCTTCTTGACCCCCACACATTTCTACTGCATGTATGACTGGTATCATGGGTGGACTGACAACTCATGGGGCCCCTGGGCAATAGAAGATTACGGGGCCCCCGTGCTTACAGTTGGCCACCACGCCAGGAAGCATTGCATAGGCAGGGCAGCTAAAATCTCAGGATTTTCACATTAAAAGCATGTCGGTTTTGGACATATCAGGGACAGACAGATTTTTACATACTGTCCCTGGTTTTATTGAGCCTGGCAACCCTGATGGGGCCCCCTAGTGGCATGGGGCCCTCGGGCAGTGCCCGAGAGTCCCAATGGTCAGTCCGCCCCTGACTGGTATGCAGCTTGGTTGTAAAAGCAAACCCTGTGCAGCCTTCTCCCTGCTGTCCACCAGGGGTGACACTGATTGCACAGCAAGAGTACTGTATGTGCAATCCTCTACCCTACCTTCTTCTGCCTGTGCCTCCCCCAAGTCTTTTAGGCCTAACTCACACATGCAAAAAGGGCCAGACTATGCGCAGGCGCCATGAAGAGCCAAGTCCTATTTCGGCTATTTCCGGAGAAGCGTGACGCGCCATAGCCGGCCGTCAACCATCTTCCCTCTGGATAGGAACGCCCATTCCCCGCGGGGAGTCTGAATCTTCACTATAGGATTAAACAGTGAGTACGGGGCAAAATAAATAAATAAAGGCATACTGTAGCTCGCGCTACTATGCTTAATTTAATGCTAGAAAAAAAAATCTATAGGGTGAACCCCCTCTTTAATGAGCAGAAGTTCTGCTGACTTCCATCATCAAATTATGTGCAAGCAAAATTGCTGTTTTTGTTTTTCTTGCATGCAATTGGGTATTCTTTGTAAAGGGAAGCCTTACATTATTTACTCTCTCCTTAATGGCCTACCCTTATGCAGGCTATTGCCTCTTTAGTCTATTATGAATTCTGCTGCTAGACTAATACACCTTACTAACTGGTCTGTGACTGCTGCTCCTCTCTGCCAATCCCTTCTCTGGCTTCCCCTACCCCCCACCATGTAAAATTCAAAATGCTAACCACAACATACAAGGCCATTCACGACATTGTTCCCATCTATATTACCAACCTCATCTGCAGATATTGGCCAAATCGCCTCCTCCGCTTCTCCCAGGACCTCCTGCTCTTTAGCTCCCCTGTTACCGCCTCCCATACTCGCCTTTGGGGCTTCTCCAGAGCCTCTCCCATCCTCTGGAACTCCCTGCCCCGGTATGTCTGATCAATCCCTACCCTGTCCACCTTTAGGAGATCCCTAAAAACTCATTTATTCAGGGAAGCCTATCCCACACCCACCTAACAACTGTCAGTGAGCCACCCCCATCAAATCACTCTGCAGCTATTACCTTTTGTATCACCCCCCCTCCCTTTAGAATGTAAGCTCTACGAGCAGAGTGCAACTGCATTTTGAAAAGTGCAATGTCTATTTGTCTTCATTAAATCAACCCCAGAGAGTTTGTGCTCAGGGCCGTTCATCCATGCCTGCACGCTTGCAAATGCTCAAGTAGTGACATGTGTACAGCTGCAGCCTGTCATTGATTTGTGCAGGTGGCTGTACATAAACATGTTTCTTCTGGCCATATAAACACTTCTTTTCATGCTATATGGATTTTTGCACTCATGTGAATGAGGCCTTGAAGCAGAACTAAATCCCCCCTAACTTCTACAGCCAAACAAAGCCAGCCTCTGTTTGATCTGCAGTTGCCATGGTCCGGCACATGTAAATAGAACTCCAAATCACCAAACTGGAGGTTGGACTCGGGGAATGTTAACCACTTGCCTATTGGGCGCTTTTATCCCCTTCTTGCCCAAGCCAATTTTCAGCTTTCAACGCTATCGCACTTTAAATGACAATTACACGGTCATGCAACACTGTACCCAAACAAAATTGTTATAATTTTTTTCACACAAATACAGATTTTGTTTGGTGGTATTTATTTACCACTGGGTTTTAAATGTTTTGCTAAATAAACAAATAACAATTTGCTATAAAATTTTGCAAGCAGGTAATTTTTCTCCTTCACTGATGTGCGCTGATGAAGCTGCACTGATAGGCACTGCTAGGCTGCACTGATAGGCACTGATGAGGCGGCACTGAGGGGCAGTGATGGGCACTGATGAGGCGGCACTGAGGGGCAGTGATGGGCACTGATGAGGCGGCACTGGTTGGCACTTAAGAGGCTGCACTGATAAACAGCACTGATAGGTGGTACTGATAGGTGGCACTGATGGGCACTGCTAGGTGGCACCGATGGGCATTGATAGGTGGCCCTGATGGGCACTGATAGGTGGCACTGATGGGCAGTGGTAGTTAGCACTGATAGGTGACACTGATGGGCACTGATTGGCAGCACTGGTGGGCACTGATTGGAAGCACTTGTGGGCACAGATTGGCAGAACTGGTTGACACTGTTGAGATTGCACTGATAATCAGGACACCGATAATCAGTGCCCTGATTATCAGTGTACATGTCCCTTTTAGAGAAGCCGATTCTCAGCTCTCTTCTCTCCTCACGCTGTCAACATGAGGAAAAGAGTACTTATAACCGGTTCTGTTGACATCCGTGATCATCTGCGATTGGACACACGTGGTAAAGAGCCGAAGATGGACTCTTTACTTTAATATGCGATCAGTAGTATTTTTTTTAAGTATCTGATTAGAGCCGTAGGCTCTAATAGGTGTCAAAAAAGGTGAACAGCGAGAGCCATGCTGGGCGCTCGCAGTTCACTTAGCTGTGTGTTAGGAAAGCGAATGAATATTCGCTTTCCTAACACTGAACCGCCTCTCTGTCAATCAGGTTCTAGGGCCTGTTACCTGTCACCTGATTGGCTGAAACGTCAGGCACTGTGATTGGACGCCTATCAGTCATCCAATAATAACAGAGGATGGGAAGAGAGGACGAGAAAATACATCAAGAAACGCGGAAGACACCGCCGCCGTAAACTGCTCCCCTACGAGACATGGTAAGTCCCGATAGGGGGATGCACACTGGCAGCATTTGATGGGCACAGTGGCGACAATTGATGGGCACAGTATCGGCAATTGATGGGCACGCGGGCAGCAATTGATGGGCACACTGGCAGCACTTAAAGGGCACACTGGCAGCAATTGATGGGCACAGTAACGACAATTGATGGGCCCGCGTAGTATCGGAAATTGATGGGCACAGTAGCGGAAATTGATGGGCACAGTGGCAGCAATTGATGGGCACAGTGGCAGCGTTTGATGAGCACAGTGGCAGCGTTTGATGGGTAAATTTTGAGCACCAGCCGCCACTGTTGTGTATATGATGGATGTCTATAAGTCAATAAACAGTGAATCAAGATTAGTAACTCACCACATTTTTCTATAGACATGACAATGAATCATACCTAAATTATTAACCAGAAAGTAAAGAGCATTGATTTCCACATAATATATTAAAGGGTGTTTCCAGTTAGTTGGGGATAGATGTGAATATGGCCCAATAGCACAAATCAAAAAACTGTCAAAATGCTCATTGGAGGTCAGTAAGATGTCTCACGTCCCATAGTATGCCAAGCTGTCATATGTATGAACAAAAAGTAAGACTCCAGCCCCCAGTTTGTCCTATTTTCTACTTTTTGCTGTAACAAATAAATAGCGGATGGTGTCAATATTTTGTGAGGTCAGTGCCTGACCTCACAAATGTGCTTCTGAAAGAATGGTCAAACATTCCCATAGACACACTCCTAAACCTTGTGGACAGCCTTCCCTGAAGAGTTGAAGCTGTTATAGCTGCAAAGGGTGGGCCAACTCAATATTGAACCCTACAGACTAAGACTGGGATGCCATTAAGTTCATGTGCATGAAAAGGCAGGCATCACAATACTTTAAGTAATATAGTGTACAGTATATATGGCGGCTGGCAATTGGTTAAAGCAGAAGTAAACTTATCATTGCAACTGCCTTTCAAAACGACTAAATAGAAGACATATGGTGATATAGATCTGTGAATTGAAAGAAACCGATGCTAAGTGGCTAATGTGTTTTAACCCAAAGACTGCTTTTCCCTAATGGTCCCTGGGATTATTTGGTAGAAGTTGTAGTTTTTTTTTTACTGTTGTTTATCATTAAGGACTGCTGTAACTTCTAGTTTTGTATTGGCCGTGTGCTGCTGTCAGAGCACTGGGACTGTTGGGACTTGAAATTTCCTACTGAATCTTGGCTGCTGTCTGGACACTGGGACACATTGGGAGAGATTTACTAAAACTGAAGCAAAATCTGGTGCACCTCTGCATAAAAACCAATCATCTTCCAGGTTTTATTTCAAAGCTTAAAGGGGTTGTAAAGGTTTGTTTTTTATTTTCTAAATAGGTTCCTTTAACCACTTTGTGCCCACGCTATAGACGAAAGACATCTACAGCGTGGCGCTCAATTGCCGGGAGGCCGTCCCTGGACGTCCTCCTGTTCACTTGTTCCCCGCGCGCCGCCACGGGTGCGCATCGGGGAAAATCTGTGTTGGCCGTGTCCCTTGTCCCCTGTCACAGCGGCCATTTAGCACTCGATCAGTGTGTCCAATGAGAGATGATCTCATATGTAAACATATGAGATCATCTCTCATCGCCGGCTCTCCCTCCTCACACAGAGACCGCGTGTGAGAAGAGAGAGAGACCTGTGCTGCAGTGTGAATATACACTCTATAAATACAGTGCCCACAGTACCTACCAGTGCCTCCTGTCCCCAGTGCTACCTGTCCCAGTGCTACCTGTCAGTGCCATAAGTCTCCAGTGTCACCTATCAGTGCCATCTGTCCCCAGTGCCACCTGTCCCCAGTGCCATCTGTCCCTAGTGACACCTATCAGTGCCATCTGTCCCCAGTGCCACCTGTCAGTGCTACCTGTCAGTGTCACGTGCCATCTGTTATCAGTGTCATGTGTCATCAGTGCCACGTATCAGTGCCACATCAGTGTCATCAGTGCCAGGTATTAGTGCCATCTGTCATCAGTGCCACGTATTAGTGCCATCTGTCTGAGATAGGCCGCCAATACATCAGATATGATAAATTTGTTATGATTTGCACCATAGCTTGTAGACTCTCTAACTTTCACACAGACCAAATAATATCCACTAATTTGGGTTATTTTTACCAAAGATATGTAGCAGTCAGCCAGAACAGCTTACTGAGGAGGAACAGGAAGTGAGAAATTCAGACAAAGAAAAAAAACATTTAGAAGGGAAATCAAAGGAAAAGGTAGGTGAACCAACAATGCACTAGCTAAAGGGAACCAATTTAGAAAATAAAAAACAAACCTTTACAACCCCTTTATTGAAAAATCTGACATTAGAAGCTGATTGGCTATCATACACAGCTGCATAAGATTCTTAGTGCTCCAGTTTTACGAAATCCATCCCTGTCATCTTTACACAGAGCAGAATTGTCTTGACATTGGATTGCTGGATGGCACCTTCAGACCTCTGTTGTCTGAATTATTGCCTATTATCCCAATTACCTCCACTTCTTGGTCCCTCCTGTGCCCCCTCAATAAACACATCAGTTCCTGTGTGCTTAGCCTCCGTGTATTCTCCTTGCTCCTTTCAAATTCATTTTAGATAATTAATTTTAGATAAAGTTGCCTTTTAAATGTCTATATTAAATTGCATATTAAAGTTACATTTAATGTTAAAATTCTGATGAATCTATTATTTTATATGATTGCATCTGTCCCTATAAACAAACAAGATAAAAAACAGATGTTTATCTTACCAATTATGTGTTGTGATAATGAGCTGCTATTATAGCATGCTAAACATTAGAAAGCAATCACAGTTTTAATTTAAAAATAAAAGAGTAATTGAATCTTACAGACTAATTATTAAGTATTGTGGAGCTGGCGGAATGTGTTTTAGGATAAGTGTGTTCTTGTGTTCTCGGTGACACTCTGAAAAGCGTAGCAGTAATCCGTGGTACATTATAATGCACTCAACTCACAATGAAAGGAAACTTAAATGTCGTCTCATTGTAACACAGCGTTCTTTAATATCGTATGAAGGAGAGCCTGGCACAATGACTAAAAGAACACTTTGTAATAGTCACAAAACTCTGTTCAATCAATACATGTAATCAGTACTCATGTGAATCCATCCACACTCTTTTTCTAATACAAAACACTTAGCAAATATGTATAGTTTGTTATATGTGCACTCTAGTATTATAATACTGTATATAGGACTAGCAATGGGAAAAGAAAAATTGCCCTTATTCAGTTGATATCAAGCAAGCAACTAAAAGTGTTATACTACACAAATGCAAGAAAAGGAAAAAAAAAAAAGCTGCGCTGATAGGGTTAAATACATATATACATGACAAATATGTAGCTGTGCCAAACAGGTGAATACCAAAAGTGAATGTATATAAAACATAAAAATAAATAAATAATCAGACACTCTCGATAATTTAAACGAAGAATGTAAAAATCAAAATGAACACGATAAACCAATAAAAAGTCTGTAAGAGTGAAATATCATAGGTGAATACATCCCATGTAGTCCAAAGAAATAATTGAAACTTCAATCTCCAAGTGAAGGAAAATAACAGTAACCCGGAATGTGATGATAGGGGAACACCTCCACCTTAATGATATGCTGCCTCTTACCAGCTGGTATTGATCTCTTGTCACAGGAGATAAAAAAAAAGCATGTAAGCTGGTTAGATGTCCAAAGTGAACGGCATCAATAGGATACAGCGATCAGATCGTCCAACTATCCACCAAATGTCACTTCCCCATGTGTGTCCATCGAATGCGTTCTTAATTATAGATCCATTTTTTTCCTTAAAGATGAACTTCATTAGTTGCAAACTACGCAGCACAGCAATGATCAACTGTTGACATAGACAATCCTGTAAAGTTGGAGATCTACCTTTTGTTGGGAATAAATAGCTGCTCCTTTCACCACACTGATTGTAGACTGATGTATATAGGACTACAGAAGCAAAGTGAGCTATAAAATGATGATTTGTATTGAATCTAATAAGAACACTATTAGTGGGTAGGGATAAGCAACATGATTTTGCCCAAACAGTTTTTTACTGCAAAATACACATTTTGCCACAAAAAAAATAAAGTGGAAACTGAATTTCACACATTGAATTTAGCTGTATGTCATAGTCTGATGTTGACTGATTAGGCTATAGACTCATATATACTCATATAAACCTTTTTATGTAGACCAAATCCCAAAAGTTAACACACCAGGATTAGGATTTCATTTTGAAAACCATTTGTTATTTTTATCTGAGCCCAATCATATTTGATAATTCCAGTCAATTGACCAAAAAAAAAAAAAAAGATTCTTATTGTGTTAATGTTCAAGAAATATGCCTAATATCCCCCCTTTACCACCACAGTAATACACTTAAAATGGATGTAAACCCTCACATATACCCATTGAAGTGAACAGCCTCAGATGATAAACAGGAATGAAACAAATCTCAGTCCATAAGTTTTACATGTATATCTGCTGTCTTCAGCTTGATATATTCTTTAAAAAGTTCTATCATGTTAGGAGACTTTCTCTTCCTGTTCAGCACTGCAGTGAAGCCAGGGCATTTAGCTAAGACAGCTGATTGGATGAAAGGCACACCCCCCCACTCCTAATAGGTAAAGACTTTCAGAATTGTTCATTGAATAGTTCAGCACTCTGCTAATCTATTTATAGCATCCTCCCCAACACAAAACTTAGCCTGCTTTTATCGTAGTTGACGGAGAACTTTCAGGAGTTATCAGGCTGATAAAAGAATAACAAAGCAGGAGACAGCTTTGGGACAGAGTGCTTTGCAGATATACTGTATGTGACCAGCTCAAATTTCATGAATCAGGTTTACATCCACATTAAAGTGATTGTAAAGTCTTGTTTTTTTTTATTTACCTGCCCTGTGCAGTGGTTTTGCACAGGGTAGCCCTGATCCTCCTCTTCTTGGGTCCCTCTTCAGCTCTCCTGGCCCCTCCCTCCTGTCAAGAGCCCCCACAGCAAGCAGCTTGCTATTGGGGCACCTGAGCTGAGTCGCAGCTCCCTGTATCCATTCAGACACAGAGCGCCGGTTTGGCATCACCCCCTCTCATTCCTGATTGGCTATAATTGACAGCAATGGGAACCAATGGTGCCACTGCTGTGTCTCAGCCAATCAGGAGGAGAGTCCCAGACGGCTGAGGCACTCGTGGACATTGCTGGAGAGTGATGGGGCTCAAGTAAGTATTAGGGGGGCTGAGGGGAGGAGAGCTGCTGCACACAGAAGTTTTTTATCTTGATGCTTAGAATGCTTTAAGGAAAAAAATCTTCTGATTGTACGACCTATTTAAGCCTAGTACATATGGGCCGAAAGTTGGGCAACATTCGGCCCATGTGTAAGGCAACCGGTTCAACAGAAGCCAGGAATTCAGTTGACTCTGTCAAAGGGTCATGACCAAAAAAGGACTGCTGGCCGGCTCCCAGGCAGTGTGCTCAGCCATTGGCTGACTGGAGTGTTCCTGCGGGGGGCTGATAGAACACAACATACCAGCAGGGGAGATTGCTGTACTAACATCAGATTGTTAGTATAGCAGCTTCGACCTGAGCTGGGTTGAATGAAAGAAAAAAAATAGTAGTGCGTACGGTACAGCATTGTATGTAGGGGCAGAAAGTGGAAATACCAGTGATGCCATAATACATTAAATAAACCAAAAATATAAAGAAACAGGACTTTTAGGGTTCCACATTTATCAACACAATTTTTAAACAAAATTTACACGATTTTATTTAACAAAGTACATTAAAATCATCTGTTTAAAAGAAAAAAATAGAGTTCCCAGAATCTATTGTAAAGAGACCAGCACCTTTATACAGATATATTCTATTGCAGCTAAGTTGAAGCCTCAAGTAGTAGCTTCAAGGCATGGGAAAGAGACCTGGGGATAACATTCTCACAAGAGCAGAAAGATAGGATTCTGGTATTTAACCAGAAGGCATCAATAGCGAGTAGATACCAAGAGGGAGGGTATAAAATTCTAACTAGATGGTATAGAACACCATCTGTATTACATCGAATATACCCCCAGACGTCAGATGTGTGTTGGAGGTGCCATTCGGCAGAGGGCACGCTAATACATATTTTCTGGGAGTGTGAGAAAATTAAGGAGTTTTGGAGAGCAGTAATAGAAATTATTAAAATAATAACAGGAGTGTCTCTCGAAGACAGACCGACAGCTGTTCTATTACTTGATATCCCCATATCAAGGGAAAAATATAAAAACTCCCTGTTAAGACATCTTATTTTAGCCTCTAGGGCGTGGGTCCCTGCCTTGTGGAAGAGTGAGAGCCCTCCTACTAACACACAGTGGTTCGCCAGAATTGCAGAAATCCAACAAATGGAGAATCTTACTATGACAATGAAAGACCAAGATGAGAGGTACCGGACGACATGGGCCCCATACCTGAAATACAGGGAGAGGATAAGTGAGGGAAATCGAGTTTGATCAGAGGGGAGGGAGAGGAGAGAGCGGATGTGAGGAGGAGGGAGTTTGACGTGTCCCCTTTATCTATTTTTTCGGAGTTGGGAGGGAGGGGGGTGGTAAAGAGTAAGAAGATAGAGGTAAAGAGAGAAAAGACAATGATAATTCACAGTGAATTAAGAAATTGATTAGGAGATAAGAAAATATAAGATGATGATTACGTAGAGTGATAAAACAAGATGGCATAAGAGTGTGGAAAGTACAATGTGAATTTGAAAATTGTAAAAAATAAAGAATTTATATAAAAAAAAAGTAGTAGCTTCAACATGTTTCACCACATTGGCTTCATTGGGATGAATGTTACTACGGTATAGTGTTGTGTTTGGCACCTTAAAAATCCTGAGATTTTTTCAAAAATGTAGTTCATTACCAGGGTTGTGGTGCCCTTGGTCACATTCCCCTGTGCAAATCATTACTTGTATAGAGCAAGTTTGGACTATGCACTCTCAAACCTCTAGTAATGGAATAACTGAATGATAGGAGCTGTTTGAAAATATAATTTTTTACCTTTGGCACGATACAGTATATATGACCCTACATACCATGTAATAAAATAACAATGAGATTATAAATTTCACTTCTTACATGATTCTGTGTCAATGGTTTGTAGCATGTGCTTAACTTAAAGCTGAACTCTAGGTAGAGTAAATATATAAATATTGGGCCAGATTTACAGACAGCGATGAGTTTGAGTGGGCGTAGCGCATCTCATATGCGCTACGCCGACGTAACATAGAGAGGCAAGACCAGTATTCACAAAGCACTTGCTCCCTAAGTTACGACGGCGTAGCGTAAATGGGCCGGCGTAAACCCGCCTAATTCAAATTAGGAAGGTAGTGGGCGTGTTGTATTAAAATGAACTGTGACCCCATGTAAATGAATGGCCGAACGAACGGCGCATGCGTGCACATGCTCAGAATCACGTCGCATATACTCCCTAAGATACGACGGCTCAATGCGTACGACGTGAACGTAACCTACGCCCAGCCCCATTCACGTACGACTTACGTAAACAACGTAAAATACGACAGCTGTTCCGACGTCCATACCCTAACATGACTTACCCCTGCTTTAGGTGAGATAACTTTACACCGGACGTACGCCTTACGTAAACGACGTAGCTTACTGCGACGGGCGCAAGTACGTTCGTGAATCAGCGTATCTAGGTCATTTACATATTCGAGGTGTAAATCTATGGAAGCGCCACTAGCGGCCAGCGTAAATATGCACCCAAGATACAACGGCGTAGGAGACTTACGTCAGTCGGATGGAGCCAGAATTCAGACATATCTGGTTTCAAGAATACGGCGCATAGATACGACGGCGCATCCGTGGACTTACGCGGCGTATAAGAAGATACGTTGGCGTAAGTCCTACCTGAATCTGGCCCGTAGTGTTTTATTTTAATGCAAGCACTGTAAGTACCTGGATCTGTTGTTGTATTAGCCTGTTGCTGTACTGCTGAACTCTGGTGGGGAAACAAAAAAAGTGTAGCGCTAATCAAAATATATAAATAAATAAATAAATATGTGAAAACTAAAATAAATAGATACGTAAAAACTTGATGAATAAAGAGCTCAAATATTGATAGTGAACAATGTAAATAGAAATGTCCCCATAAGCACACTGTGAAAGTCTATATGCAGAAAATTCAAAACAGGTACAAAAATGCAAAGACTATCTGTCCTTAGAGCCGGTTCACACTGGGGCATCCCGACTTCCAGCATGACTTTGGGAGGCAACTTGAACACGACTTGAGTATGAATCACAACGCGACCCACAACACGACTTGAAGCCACCTCCAAGAAGGGGAACTTGATGCCAAATTTTAAATAAAAAAACGGCATGGGTTCCCCCTCTAGGAGCATACCAGGCCCTTAGGTCTGGTATGGATTTAAAGGGGAAACCCCTACGCTGAAAAAATGGCGTGGGGGTACCCCCAAATCCATACCAGACCCTTATCCGAGCACGCAGCGTGGCCGGTCAGGAAAGGGGGTGGGGACGGGCGGGCGCCCCCCTTCTGAGCCGTACCAGGCGGCATGCCCTCAACATGGGGGGGTGCTTTGGGGCGGGGGGGCGCCCTGTGGCCCCCCCCACCCCAAAGCACCTTGTCCTCATGTTGATGGGGGCAAGAGCCTCTTCCCGACAACCCTGGTCGTTGGTTGTCGAGGTCTGCGGGCGGGGGGCTTATCGGAATCTGGGAGCCCCCTATGTGAATGAGTATGGGGTACATCGAACCCCTACCGATTCAACCGGTGGTAGAAAAATGTAAATAAAAAAACACTACACAGGTTTTTAAAGTAGTTTATTAGGCAGCTCCGGGGGTCTTCTTCCGACTTCGGGGGTCTTCTCCCTTCTGCCGGGCACCACCGCTGTCTTCTTTCAGCTATTTTACCAGTGGTGGCCCGGTCTTCTCCCTTCTTCCGACTTTGGGGGGGTCTTCTTCCGACTTCGGGGGGTCTTCCGACTTCTCCGCTCTCTTCTCCCGCTCTCCGGTTCTTTTTCTCTTCTGCCGGGCACCACCGCTGTCTTTTTTCAGCTCTTTCACCAGCGGGGGCCCGGTCTTCTGCGTCACTTTCTTCTCTTCCTCTCCTCTTCAATTTTGACTCAAAGCTCCCTCCCGCTGTAATGCCGGGTGTGCGGTGCACGGGTATTTATATAGGCCTCTTATGACGTCCCAGTCCCAGCATGCTCCGGGTGGTGACGTCGGAGCGACTTCAGTAGTGTACATTAAGACGGCTCCCATTTACTTCCATGCATTTTCTCGACCGTGTGACTTGGGGCAACTTAGGGCGTCTTGAAGTTGGCTCCTGGGTCGCCCCAGTGTGAAACGGCTCTTAGAGTGATCAAACTTTGGTGTTGACAAAGTTCAAAATATGGTGACGACTTCAAACCATGCAGATCTGTGCAAGTGAAGAAATGATGAAGTGAAGGGAACCACCCCACAGGTAAGAGGCTTACCAGAATTTATGGACCCTAGAGAACCTACATTCAATGGGTCAAAAAGGCTTACGTGGTGGAACCACAATGTAATTTGGGTGATCCTATGGACTTCAGAAAAGCAGGAACAAAAATTGTCTCTGGACAGCCACACTCTGAACAAATTGTAGCCTTTATTAAAAGAAGGACAGCACTACAAGTCACAGCAAAATAAAATAAAACCCGACTGCTGTCGCTTTTCGCACTGAAACTAGTGCTTAGTCATAGCCGGGAGAATATTCACCTGGGTTCCCACCTGGAGCGGCTACTCCCTTTTCCTATGGACTTCAGGATGCTGTGCCACAGATGACAAAACACCAGCAGGATAGAGGGAATCTCAGGGAAAGGTGACTTCCTAGTGGGTTGTCTCATAGAAAATGATGGTCCAGGGAATCCCAAATAGATGTAGAAGGGTTGTGTCATATAATAGAAGAAAAAAAACGGCCACATAGCGTAACTCTATATTACATATCAAAAGTTTAATGAAGTCAGAACACTTACATTTGTGATGATGTTCAAGCCCTTTGTATAAAATGTGGCAACAATGGAGTCCTCCCGATGTGTTTCGTCCACTAGGACATCATCTGGGGTAAGAACTCTTGTGGGGGGCTGAAGAATGGGAAGGAGAAAAGTAGCACAAGGACCAAATAAGTTGTGCAGGGAGAATACTGATAGGAGGAGAGAGCAGAGTGACAGAGAGTTGAGCTCCTTTATCTGTTGCGTCTTCTTTCAATGACCAGTTACAGGTTGGGGACAAGGAAGATACTTGTAAGTGCTACTGAACTACAGCAGAGAGGTCTCTTTTCTCACCAGGCAAAGATGTGCTGCATGGCAGAGCTGTGTAAATATCATGGCTGGATGGACAGAAGTACAAATCTTTTGGCAGGTAAAACACTTCTTTTATATGTATTTTATCTGTGCAGTTGGCTGTTGCCTGGAGTTAAACTTTAAACTGATATAAGCCTCAGTGTTCATGATAAGTGGGTATAGCTACCTTGGTATGCTATAGAACAGCTGTTTCTACACACCTAGAGGTATGTTACTAAATAGATCAACTGCTGCTACAATTCATTACATAACATCTCCATTATGGTAAACTTCTCTGACAGTATTTGCTAATAGACTTACAGCTGCTCTCTCCTGGTCAACAGTCTTATTTTAGACAGCATGTGAAATGATATACTGCCAAGATGGTGAAAGAAAAAAAAACAGATGCAAAATGTACTATGCTAATTTCTTAAAATAAACATGTTAATAAGATGAATATATATTTATCCATAAAATGTAAAGAAAACAAGGATGTGCCAGAAGAAACAGTGTATTAATTACATACCACATAAAAGACACTAAGAATTATTTTTCATAGAAGCTTCAGATTATCCATTTGGCATATTTAAAGCCAAACTCGTTGTTAAGATTTTATTGCTGTCTGTGTCCCTGATGGAGACATTATTTCCAGTACTAGTAACCATGACCACACTTGAAGTGGCAACATCTGCCAAACAGGCACAGATAGAAATAAATACCGGATGGTTGATAGCCTTTGCCCACTCTTTCCCCACTCCTCTTTAAAAAATAAAATTAAATAAATAAATCGCAGAACTTTTGCTCAGTTTGTTCAAAATTAGAAAAATGGTTTAGCTGGAGTCATTCCTAAAGCTGAACTTCATCTAGAAAAATACAAAATAACAAAATAAAAATACAAAAATACAAAATAAAATGGAAATGCTCAGTAATATTTCTCCTCCATGGTAGCACTTTTTTCAACCCAGTACCTGGGCCCAGGTTGTCCTATAACCCCCAACTCCTACCTCTATCCCCCAGTTTCTATTACTGCACTTAGTGGTGCTGACACAACATTATGTGAAGGCCATTTGGTGCAGCAGTATGGATGATTCCGGCTGCTATTACCAAGGGAGAATCATAAGGACTTGTGATGCCATCGGACTGGCCAGAAGACCCATGGAAAAAAGTACTGTATTTATTGGCATATAACACGCACCTTGGCCCGGATTCACAAAGCACTTGCGCCAACGTATCTCAAGATACGCAGACGTAAGTGGAAATGTGCGCCGTCATATCTGTGCGCCGTAACCACAAACTAAGATACGCCTAAAAATAGGCTTCATCCCGCCGACGTAATTTGCCTACGCATGGTGGCGCTCCCATTGATCAGCCATTCGACGCAGGCTGGACGTCCGGCGTAAAGTTAAGCCCCATAAAGGAGGTGTAACCCAGCAGCAGACATGCAAAGTTCTGCACCAAGGAAAACAAGCCGGCATATTTTACGTAGTTTATGTTGGTCGTGAGTCTGGCTGGGCGTAGGATACGTTCATGGTTCATGATCCAGCGTATCTTAGGCAGTTGTTCCGACGTGGTTGTGAGCATGCGCAGGGGAATGCGTCCACGGCACGACGCATGCGCAGTTCCTTAAACGTACTTGTCTGGTGCTCGGACCATCATTTGCATGGGTTTGCATGGGTCAAGCCCACTTCCACCTACGCCAGCCTGCGCCTTCGAAACCTACGCCACGCCGACGCAGCGTGGGGAGCACAGAATTCCATGCTTGCCTCTCTGCGCTGCGTCGGCGTGGCGTACATTGGTTTGTGCTACGGCCGCGTAATGTGCACCCGCTCTCTGTGAACCCGGGCCTATAACTTTAAGAGGGAAGTTTCAGGAAAAAACTTTCCACAGCCCACTGCACATTGCACGGACCCCCTGCACATTTCACGGACCCCTACACATTGCACGGACCCCCTGCACATTACATGGACCCCTGCACAGTACACGGACATCCTGGCCCCTGCACATTAAACTCCCTGCCCGGGACACAGACACCCATTCATTATAAAGCCCCCCTGCACTCCCAGGAGACCCCCTGTCTCCTGGGTCAGCATTGCCAGCATACTCTAAAGTTGAGAAAACATCACTGTCAGCCTCTTCTCATGCAACGCTCTTCCTGTCACTGTTGTAAATCGAAGCTTCTAAAAACCTAAAAACGCCGCTCTCTCATGGACCCGATCATGTGACTGCTCTCTTCTGCTGAGTCATTGACGGTCACATGACAGCTCTCTTCCTCCAATCAAATGCTACACTCAAGGAGGCAGAAGGGGAGGAGAGCGGCCAGAAAGAGCAGCATTAATTGAGGAATTTAGAGGCTTCCATTTACATTGGGGGTGGCACAGGAGGAGCAGTGTATGAGAAAGGACTGGCAGTAATGTTTTCCTAGCTTTAAAGTATGCTGGCGGGACAGTCGGGCCTGACATCCTCCCGATGGGTGGCACCCGGGCGGACCCCCCCTGTTGGAAATAAAAACCCAAAATATTGGCGTATAACACACAGGCACAGTTTACCCTCAATTTTCAATACAGTATATACATATGTACAAGAGTGGGGAAGTAGTGGGCAGTGGTTATTTAGGATAGTTAACTACAATGTAATATTGAATGGACAAAAAAAAGCTCTCCACTTTGTCCCATAATTAATTTGGGAAAAAGTTGGGGGAAAGAATGCTTTAAAACCTGTGTTCTAAAAGAGCAATGATTTGTCCAAAACAAAGTTAAAACACTTTCATTTTAATATCTTAATAATACCACAATACCCATAAATTATCTGTAGATTATTGTTCTCGTGTGCAATGGCCCACATTGAGGGACATTAAATTACATTCACACTTTGACATCCTTATTATCTGAGAGTAGTAGCAGCTATGCCATAATGATCACATTCAGGCTGGAGGCTTCATTCTGAGAAAAAAAAAAACAACCTTTCAGCCTGTAGATGCTACTGCAGCCTGAAGATGGCAGTATGTCCTTGTTCAAAACTATAAATGTCAGATAAAATTACAATATTAAAAAAAATAACAGTTTTTTAATTTCTTGTCTATTTGGCAGCCTATCATAAGAAACTCTGCAGGGTTTTTGTTAAAACAGTGTATTAAATAAAAACCTGATATTTCCTTAGATATGTTAAAAATATTTAGCTGGGCAAAGTAGTCATAGGGGTTTATTAATAATGGTTTCGCCCAAAATTCACACAACTTTGATGGAAAACAGAGTAAATCTTGGATGAAAGTTGCATGAATTTAGGGTGAAAACATTAAGAAATAGGCCCCATTATTGTCAGGTTAACTAATGCTAGGCAGCTAATCTTGGATGACCCCAAGGTACAAAAGGGTTGATTATCTTTTGTACTGATTCTCTTCTGTAATGAACATATATATATCTTTGAATGCTATCTTGTTTTAATAACAGTAGAGTGTTGTACCATGTTAGCCATTGACAAATGCAGACGCTTGGATTTACGGTAATACTGGAGATCATTTACTGGAAAGTGCAAAATCTGGAGAAGCTGTGCACAGTAGCCAATCAGCTTCTAACTTCAGCTTATTCAATTAAGTTATGGAAGTCTAAAGCTGGAAGCTGATTGGTTTCTATGCAGAGCTGCACCAGATTTTGCACACTCCAGTTTTAGTAAATCAACTACACCATTTACTGTATATACTCGAGTATAAGCCAGATTTTTCAGCCCATTTTTTAGGTTGAAAAATGACCCCCTCGGCTTATACTCGAGTCAGCAGTAAAACAGCGGGTCTGCCGCTGTGTAATCCATGTGCAGCCATACCTTTTCATTAGTAAAACAGCATGTGTCTGCCGCTGTATAATCCAGTCTGTTTGGCCGTACATTGAAAGACAGCCTCGCCTCCTAGTCGTCTGTGATAGGCGGAACACTGATACAGTTTCCCAGCATCGTATCAGTGTTCCTCTATCATGGATGGACGAGGAGGAGGAGGCTGGGCTTTCTTACAATGGACGGGAACAGACTGGATTATACAGCGGCAGACACACGCTGTTTTACTAATGAAAAGTTACGGCCTCATATGGACTACACAGCGGCAAACTGCTATTTTACTGCTGACTCGAGTATAAGCCGAGGGGGTCATTTTTCAACCTAAAAAATGGGCTGAAAAATGTGGCTTATACTTGAGTATATACGGTAAATGGTGTAGTTGATTTACTAAATGCATATGTGGGCACAGTGAGAGACTGCATATGGGCACAATGAGAGACTGCATATGGGCACAGTAAGAGACTGCAACTGGGAACAGTGAGAGACTGCAACTGGGAACAGTGAGAGACTGCAACTGGGAACAGTGAGACTGCAACTGGGAAAAGTGAGACTGCAACTGGGCACAATTAGACTGCAAATGGGCACAGTGAGGCTGCAGATGGGAATTGTTTACCCAGTAGCTGCTGCATTTTCCCACCCTAGGCTTATACTCAAGTCAATATGTTTTCCCAGTTTTTTTGTGTTAAAATTAGGTGCCTTGGCTTATATTCGGGTTGGCTTATACTCGAGTATTTACAGCATTAGCTTACTAAGAATATTGTAGTGAAAACTTAGCAGCATGCTGGCCTCTTTTTCAGTCAATGTGTGCATGAACTATTTGTCTGAAGTTGACTGTTGCCCTAACGCTTGCACTACAATCTATTAAATAGTAGCTTTCTAAATCCAAACTTCTCCTTGAATGTAATAAATCTTTTTTTTTTCAACATAAATCATCTTGCACCTTGTTTGTAGTTGCTTGTTCTTGAATGTCTGTTTCATGTAAAAAAATAATGTTCATTGGAAAAACACCCCTTACCAGAATTTCACTGTTTATAAAGAAGTTTATTTGGATCCAAATGCTGTCAGTCCACATTTTTTTCTTCTGTTTCATTTAGTCACAGGATTTCATTATTCTCAAGACTGTTTTAAATATGTGCCAATACATCAAAGTGCTTTCTGTCAATTTTGTCAGTTTTATTATTGCCTGCATACAGTAATTATTACAGAGAGAGGTTATTTAAAACAAAAGGAGGAAATAAAGTAGGAGTAGCTTGATGAGCACTTGATGGAGACACACATCAGTTTGATCTCCTTAGTGTCAGTTTCCATGAGCAAAAAGGTCTTATTTTAAAAAAAAATCCTCTCACCAGTGTACAATTCTGTTTTACAGTATATAATATATATAGAGGATAATGTAGATTTCCCACAAAAAATAAACATGTAAACTAACAGCTTATGTACACCTACTGCACAATTCCGTCATTTAAAATAAAAGTACCGGTATGTTCTGCATAAAATCATTACTTACGTTAAGTTGGGAAGTTATATTTGTTTTTGTGATCTGTAGTAGTACCTCCTGTCTTCATCATGTTCTTTTATCAACAACTATGCTCAACAGACCAGATATGTGTTGATGCTTTAATCACCAATTGGCAGAGAAAACTGGCCATGCGCACTAAGAAGGTGAGAGTGATAATTGTGCTTCTCCTTTTTAAAAGAAACATGTAATAAGAGAAATATGAAGACTGCCATATCTGACTTCTGAATTCCTATTTTCCTGACGTTCATGCTGATCCTTCTGCTCTGAATCGCTAAAAACACGTATGTAGATGGAAATTGCGATTTTTCTCCAGAAAAATGACTAGTACATCAGCATAATGGCAAGAAAAAAGGCATTTTCAGGAATGACATCCCCCATATTTTACTAATTGCAGGTTTACATTTCAGTAAGGCCTTGTACACACGAAAAACTTGACAGAATCCATCAAGAAACTTAGTGGGAGAGCTTTTTTGCCGAGGAAAACGGTCGTGTGTATGTTTTTCATCGAGGAAACTGTCGAGGAACTCGATGAGAAAAAAAAAGAACAAGTTGCTAAGAAACCTGCGCATGAGCGCATGCTCAGAATAAAGTATGAGATAGGAGTAAAAGTAGCATTGTAACAGACTGAAAAGTGCAAATTGTCTCTTACCAAACTTTTACTTAACACGCAGTAACATGAGATTAGCAAAAGCAGCCCCCAGGGTTGTGCCAGTGGAATCAAACTTCCCCTGCCATTGTATGTGTTGTACGTCACCGCGTTTGAGACTGAGGAGATTTTGTCTTGACCGTGTGTACGCAAAGCAAGCTTGTCGAGTTCCTCGTCGAGGAAAACTATGTGTTTTTTCCGACGAGTTCCTTGGTCATGTGTACGAGGCCTTAGAGCACAGTTATCATATTAACTGTATAGATACAGCAAACTCATCAACTGTTTACTAAGAATAATGGATAGAAGGTTTTACTAATGAAAATAGTATTACCAATAGACAACAAGCTGAGGAATATTCACACTGAGAAGAAGGACCTTAACCTGGTGTTGGGCTACTTTAGCATGATTTGCATTGAGACCTACAGCTGCAGTTAATTTACACTGGAAACGGTTTGTTTAAGTCCCCAACTTGAACCAATACATTTTGTTTTGGATAAAGTGAGGATGAGTTTAAGCCTCTGTCAGTTTTTTTTTGTCTAGATCTTCTTGAGTAGATTTTCAATCACTTCCTGAAATCCATCCAACAGGGATGCATAACAACCAAAACACATTTTTAGTGTAGTTCTGCCCCTTTAGCAGCTGCTGGCCCTATTGGGTTATTCTGCCCTCTGGGAGACAATTCATCTTTTCTAGCTTGGGCACTCACCAAAACATCTAATGCTGGTTGACCAATTTATTTTGCAGCACTGTCTGGAAAGTAAGAAGCATATTTTTATATACGTATATAAACACTTTAAAGTACTGTAGAAATAAGTACTGTAGGTTACCATTATGTTAAATGCAGTACTCAATGTACTTACAGAACAACTAAGATACTTACAGACCACAGATGTACAACCTCAAATAGTCTCCAACCCTGAGCTCAACCTACGTGAATAGTCCCACCCTTGTCCAACTGGCTAGTGGACTATGTGTATCATTTGCCAGCGTTGGGGCCTTGACTCTTATGTTACAGTGCTCAAAGAAAGTACAAAGAACCCAGGTTGCCACAGAGCCTCTCACCACTTCTGAAGATTCAGGTGCACCCTCCAATGACCCAGTGAAAAGTATGAGGGGCCCACCTCTTAAGCCAGATAAAACCTTGTCTTCCTCTGTCATGTACCTGGTGGAGGAGGCTGATGTGCTGAAGAAGGCCTCTCTTACACCTCTGGCTCAGGGCCACTAATAGAGTAGACAGTTGGTGCAAGAGCGCATAGCGGCATGCATTCTTGTTGGTCTGCTAGTGGCAGAGCCAATAGGATGTCCACACCAAGCATCAGGAAGCCCAGGGTGCACTACAGCGAAGCATATGAGCTGGAAAGTGGCAGATGGGCAGAGGGAAGAAGCTGGATGCCACTTGGGAGAGAAGACAGTTGAGACTCAGGCCAGTAGCAGGCAGATGGTGAGCAGGCAATGACAGGTGGTAGGTGGGTGCTTGTAGTGAGCAGCCCAGCAGAAGTTAAGGCAGAAAAGAAGTCAGGCAAGCTGAGTCAGGAACTGATTGGGTCAGGTACAAGTGTGGAGGCAGAAACATTGTTAGAGTACAAGCCAGAGTTGGCAACTATCAATAGTACAGAGGCAAAGGGAGCAGGCAGAAGTGGAGGTCAGAAGACATTGCAGGTGGAGTTCAGGAATGGTCAAGAGGAGCTAGGTTGGTATCTGGACTCAAAAGTAGAGTAGTAGGTCACATCAGCACTGTATAGCTGTAAATGAGACAGAACTCAACCAGAGCACTGGCTTAGTTTAAATAGCTCGACTGGGGGAAAACATCGGTCTCACTCCGATGCAGAATATCAGATGTTCTGGGTTCTGGAATTCACACTGTCTCTGAGATCCTTCATCCATCATCCTTTCCTGGTCAGTTATGGTCTGCCTGAGAGTGCTGTGCAAGGTGTAAGCACTCACAAGTAGCAGGCTTAGTCTCTGTCCTCAGAAGTAATTTCTCCAATTCAATTCTTCTCTTGGGCAGTTGTCACCAGAACAGATGTCCCCATTTCTAGATTTCCAGAAACATGCTTGTAAACCAAAGCACGTGTATATCAAAGCAAATTTCCCCATAAGAAATAATGGAAACTCAAATGATTTGTTCCACAACAAGTCCTTCAGTTTATAGTCCATATAAAAAGATTATAGCAATGTGATGGGTTGAGTAACCATAAAATGTCCATCCACAAATGCAAGCCTCCACAAGGGGGTTAGAAGCAAAATTCAGCAGGAGCTACAGAGTATGGAAGAGAAGAGAGGCGCCTCTAAAGCTCTGTACACACGATCGGTTTCTCTGATGAAAACGGACCATTTTCATCGGACGAACCAATTGTGTGTGGGACCCATCGTTTTTTTTCCATCGGTGAAAAAAAATAGAACCTGTTTAAATTTTTCCTATGGATAAAAAACCGATAGAAAAAAACGATCGTCTGTGGGAAAGTCCATCGGTCAAAAATCCACGCATGCTCAGAATCAAGTCGACGCATGCTCGGAAGCATTGAACTTCATTTTTCTCAGCACGTCGTAGTGTTTTACGTCACCGCGTTGGACACGATCGGATTTTTAACCGATGGTGTGTAGGCAAGACTGATGAAATTTACCTTCATCGGATATCCGACGAAAAAATCCATCGGATTAGATTCCATCAGATATCTGATCGTGTGTACAGGGCTTAAGTGTAGCAATATTTTGCTAAATGTTGTGCCTTCATTACATCGAACTATATTGCTACACATAGAGGTGCCTCTCTTCTCTTTTATCCTCAGTTGTGACATGACGCTACTTGTATGTCAAGACATCGCTTGTATATCAAGTCAAAATGTACTAAAATGTTTTGCTTGTCTTGCAAAACGCTCTCATACCAAGTTACTCTCAAACCAAGATTTTACTGTACATACTAAACTTATCTAATTTACTCTGTGAGTTACTACTTTTTTTTATTAAATATATGATTTATACTGCACTCAATCTGGCACCCTGTTCCCATAGCCTAAGGCCTCGTACAGACGAGAGGATTTCCGCTGGAAACGGTCCGCCGGACCGTTTCCAGCGGACATTCCTCCTCCGGATTTTGATCTGATGGCTTGTACACACCATCAGATCAAAATCCGCGCGGAAAACATCCGCGGTCACGTGTCGCGATGTGTCCGCAACTATGACAAATGTCCGCCGAAAATTGTCCCCTCGGGCCTACACACGACCGGATCTATCCGCTGGAACTGATCCGCGGATAAATCCCAGCGGATAGATCCGGTCATGTGTACGGGGCCTAACACATCTGCTGTTGCTACTTTGTTCAAATGTAGTCTGATCTTTATTTTTAAGCAAAAAAAAAAAACTGAGACTTTAGAATCACTTTAACTTGACTAAATCACTGTGTTACGTCTGGATTTTTGAGTGTCTGACTGAAAAGAGATTGCACAGTTGGTAGGAGGAATGACTGGATTAGGGTTTTTGAGTTACTTTGTCCAGCTTGGAATGGATGTGTACCAAGGTGCTAAGATACAGGTTGCCCAATTTGCTTCTATAATTTTTTGTGAACTGATGACAATTAGGGACAGTATAGACTTGCTTTCCCATACTGACATGCCCAGCTTGGTACTGTTCCTCCAGCAGACATTTAACTAATCCTTATCCCAGCTGGAAGCATAAATTCTAGCATGTAACAGTTTCCAGGAAGGCTCTCGCTGTGTTGCATGTGTCACTTATCTAAATAATTATTCTGGAAATTATGCTTGACATTATAAAGAAGTACAAGACACTATTAAATGATTTGTATCTCGTTTCCTTTCTCCCCGTGCTTGGCCTAGTGCTCCTGGAGGTATTGATAAAACATTAACATGAATTCAGAATATATTTAGAGGATTTAAATTTACAGCAGTTTAATGAGGTGATGCAAGCGCCTACAGTGCAAACAACAAGTACTGCTGTCACTCATAGCAACCAGCCAGGTTTCATATTTTAGTTCTGTGGAATTATTTACTAAAGGAGTAGTTTTATGCAATCTTATGTTTGTTTCAAGCAGTAATCAAAACCACACCATTGAAGAAGTTATTTTTCAAACCTATTGCAGACTCTTACCTGTTACTGCTCTTTAGATCCTGACTCCTGTATGAAAGTCCTTTACTTTCTGTGCTGAATAGGAGGGTCTTCCTTCTATAGTCACATGGTCTTATCTGGTTTTGTAATAAGGGAGACCAATTTTCTTTAAGATGAGGAGAACATTATATTTCTGGGGTTGAAACAAGAGGGGGTGGGGGCAAGGGAGTAGTTGCTAAGCCCTATAGCATTCTCACCCAAGGAATTAAAGGGGTTATAAAGGTACAATTTTTTCCCCCTAAATAGCTTCCTTTACCTTAGTGCAGTCCTCCTTCACTTACCTCATCCTTCAATTTTGCTTTAAAATGTCCTTATTTCTTCTAAGAAATCCTCACTTTCTGTTCTTCTGTCTGTAACTACACATAGTAATGCAAGGCTTTCTCCCTGGTGTGGAGAAAGCCTCTTGAGGGGGGAGGGGCCAAGCAGGAGTGTCAGGATGCCCACTAACACACAGCTCCTTTCTCTATCTGCAAAGTAGAGAGTTTCCTGACACTCCTGCTCACCCCGTCCCCCCTCAAGAGGCTTTCTCCACACCAGGGAGAAAGCCTCGCATAACGGTGTGTAGTTACAGACAGGAAGTGAGGATTTCTCAGAAGAAATAAGGACATTTAAAAGCAAAATCGAAGGATGAGGTAAGTGAAAGAGGACTGCACTAAGGTAAAGGAAGCTATTTAGGGAATATTTTTTTTTTACCTTTACAAACCCTTTAAGGGACTATCTCAGTACTGATGAAAACAATATACAATGTAATATAAAAAAGTTTATTGTAGATAAAAAAACAGATATACAGTTGACATTTTAAAAAGGAAAAGACAGATGTTCAGGGTTCCCCCAAGAGATATCTGTTATTTTCAATTGGTAGATTGATCAGGGTCTCTACTAGTTTTGCGGTAAACTGCTTCCCCAGGAGAGCCAATCTATGGAACAAATAATACAGTAAGAAATACAAGAACAAGATATAATTCAAAATAAGTACAGCATATAATACATAAGTAGAAAGAGTAGCTTACCCAATAAACAAAAGGTCATGTGCGAACCCAGGCCGCCCAACTAGGTTCCCCCCACCTTGGACAAGGGGGATTGTGTGTAGATCTCTGTGATAAAAGGTATAATATTGATAGAAAACCAGATACAGCGTACTTGATGAGGAGTGGGGCAATGGGCAGTGGGAAAGGAAGGAATGGGAGGGGGAGGGGAAGGGGACTGGAAAAGGGGAAAAAAGGGAGAGGGGGAAAGAAAGTGGGGAGAAGCGAAGGGCGGGAGGGAGAAATGGGGGGGGGGGGGGAGGGGACAGGAGGGAAAAGGGAGGAAGGAAGAAGGGGGGGACAAGGGGAAGGGAGAAGGGGTAAACACTAGGGGATGGATAGGAAGGAAATGGGGGGAACCTAGTTGGGCAGCCTGGGTTCGCACATGAGCTTTTATTCTTTGGGTAAGCTACTCTTTCTACTATGTATTATATGCTGTACTATGTATATGCTGTATTTTGAATTATATCTTGTTCTTGTAATTCTTACTGTATTATTTGTTCCATAGATTGACGCTCCTGAGGAAGCGGTTTACCGCAAAACTAGCAAAGACCCTGATCAATCTATCAATTAAAAATCACAGATATCTCTTGGGGGAACCACGAGCATCTGTCTTTTCCTTTTTGTCAAATGTCAACTGTATATCTGTTTTTTTATCTACAATATACTTTTTTATATTACATTGTATATTATTTTCATTAGTACCGAGATAGTCCATTAATTCCTTTGGTGGGAACGCTATAGAGCTAGCCTCAGCAACTACTCCCTTGCCCCCACCCCTATTGTTTCACTTTAGTAATCAGGATGATGGTACGTTGTTATTAACTATTATGTTTTTTATATGAGGCTATACTCCAAAATTCTTCATATTTCTGGGGTTGATTTGTACAGATTTAATATACAGTGAGGGCCAGCAAGGCAGGGGCGTGAACGCGATCTACCCTTCATCTGCTCACAATCGACGGAAAGTCAACCACCAGTATACAAGATGCCCCAAGTTGCCACTGATTACAAGAAATCAAGATTTCATTTTTTTTGTCAATTCTAGAAAATCACAGCTGGCTGCAGATGGAAATGTACATTTCAATGATAAAGATGTAGATCATCAAGTTTTCCATTAATGGGAATAGGAAGGATGCCGAAAGAAAATTTTTACTTTTAGAATAATTATGTGTAAATGTAAAAAAAAAATGCAACAGATCGCTTTACCATCTGTTTATTCTGTCTTTGATAAAATGATTAAACTTACTGTGATACTATGCTATGAGGTTTCGTTACAAAAGAAATAGTGCACAGAGAACGCTCACTTTGCAAATTAATGTTAATAAATAAGGCAATACTGTGTTTCCTTTGGATACTCAATAATGTTCGAGGGAAATAAAAAATAGTATTATTTTATAGCACATGATTGGGTAATTAAAATGACCCCATTAACTTTACTAGGAGAATATACACTTTTCAAATTAAACATTAATTTTGCTAAGTAAGTGACCCCTGTTCCTTAAAATGCACCCGTGTCAAGACTAAGGCTGGATATTCATTTTTAAATAAGCGTTTTTGATTATTAATTGGAATGACATATTTATGATCATGTATTATATATCTTTATCTTAGATATATAGCTTGGATCACTGCATTTATGGCAAGTCTCAAAATACCTATCCTTACTCAATCCCGACAAAGTGGACCTGTCTGTGAAACACATCAACAGAAGACATGAACCATGGACCAAGAAAGAAGTTATTTTAGGATATACTATCTGTCTCAGTGGTCTTGTTTTTACCTAGAAATAAAAGCATGCATAAATTGATTTTATGAATGTACATATATGTTTTGAAATAAAGTCCTATTATCTAGAATTTTTTCTAGCTGCCATATATGGAGATGACAGCACTGAAAGAGTAGACAAATTGTTTCCAATGCCACACCATCTTTATCTATCCTGAATGTGTCAAGAATATGGACATTACATTTTAACATATTCGTAAAAAACAAGTAGTAAAAGAGCTTAAAACAAACTGTGCCTCACCCCTCTAGCTATTTCGACTGCCTGTTGCAGATTTTTCCTCACTTCCTGTCCGGTGAAACCGTTGACAGCAGAACAGGAAGTGGAGGTAAATCATCCTAACAGAGCCCCAGATAGCAGTAAAAACCAGACAGTGGCATTCTAATCCTTCTCCACCCTGTCCAAATTTAGAAAAAAAGCTTTAGGCTTGAAATACTTTTTAACCACTTGCTGACCGCCGCATGTACTTTTGCATCGGCAGAATGGCACGGCTTCGCAAAGGGACGTACCTGTATGTCCCTTTGAATTTTCCACCTGCCGTGAGCTCCGTGACCATGCTCAATGAACCCATGGACTCGATGTCAGCTGGTGTCCCGTGATTGTGTCACGGAGCTGCAGAACAGGGCTGTGTAAACAAGGCATTTCCCTGTTCTGCCTTGTGACAGGACACTGATCCCTGTCATCGGGAGCAGTGATCAATGTTGTGTCACTGGTAGCCCAGCACCCCCACAGTTATAATCACTCCCTAGGACACACTTAATCCCTTCCTCGCCCCCTAGTGGTTAACCCCTTCCCTGCCAGTGTCCTTTACTCAGTAATCAGAACATTTTTATAGCACTGATCGCTGTATAAATGACAATGGTCCCAAAATAGCATCAAAAGTGTCCGATGTATACGCCATAATGTCGCAGTCACGATAAAAATCACAGATCGCTGCCATTACAAATAAAAAATATATTATTCATAAAAATTTCATAAATGCTATAACTTTTGTGCAAACCATTCGATATATACGCTTGTTGCGATTTGTTTTTACCAAAAATATGTAGAAGAATACATATCGGCCCAAACTGAGAAAGACATTTTTTTTATATATTTTTGGGGGATATTTATTATAGTAAAAAGTAAAGAATATTGCTTTTTTTCAAAATTTACACTCTTTTTTTGTTTATGGCGCAAAAAATAAAAACCGCAGAGGTGATCAAATACCACCAAAAGAAACTAGATATACATTCACTTTCCCCTGTTTTTCTCCCCATCCCTCTCGTTTTAAAATATATATAGTTTTCCCTTTATTGTCTTTGAAAGCAGCACCTTCATCTTTCTCACTAGGTAAGAATGATGTCCCCCCCCCCCCCCCAATTCTGCACATGCAAAGATGTGCCGCAGGGCTTTGGGTCCTAGCAGTGCCCTGTGGCACATATGTGCATATGTGAGACAGAGCCAGTATACAATTCCAATACTCTGTGTATATACACGTGTGTGGAAAACCCAGCAAAACCCATGGGCCAGAGTAAGGAAGATGGTGGCGCTGGGGTAGCTGGGCCAAACCTAAAGGTGACTGAAGTTCCTCTATAAGTCTGTTTCTAACAGCTTAGAAATGCCTGCTGTGTATTTACATTAGGGGTGTCCAAGACTGCCAAGTTCCTGCTTAAATATAAAGTAATAGCCACAAACGAAAGATTTCATTGCTTTCTTTGTGAAATTTGAAGATGAATTTATCCACAAGAGGGGAGCAATGGCTTGTTTTAAAGGGCTGTTACTGGTATTGCTTATTCAGAATATGTAAATACTCTCTTGGTGTGAATATAGGCTCTAACTCCACCCATTACTTCATTACAGCAAGGCTTTGTCTAAAAGGGGACCTAACACCCAATTACATAATTCACAATTACCACTCTATTTTGGGACAGAGGCACCTAGTGGAAGACTGGCTGTCTGTACCTACTTTCAAGATACCTCATTGAAAAAGACAGGTGGTGAGACATGTGCCTATTCCTAAATAACCTTTGCACCACCAGGGCCTGTCATGATTTTCTTTCCAATATGGATGAGGGATTAATGGATCGAAGGCTGTTTTCCCATTTCTTCATAGAAAAGGGAACACTTTGCTATCAGTGACAAAGAGAGTCTTCTAGTGTTTGTGTATGCTCTTTATTGCATAGTCACTCTGCTGTTAGCTTAATTGGATTAGATTAGATCTGTTGCTGAGGTTCAATAGGTGACAACTGAAACATGAAGCAAACAAACAAAAGCTTCCAGAGTCAATTTTCTACTCTTTTCTTCTTAGGTCTGTTTGATACATGACTGCCAAAACGCTGAGGCTATACTGTAGTAAAATCTTAAAGAAGCCAAAGATTTTAAAGGCCATTCAGCAAATCAGGAGGGATCTGAATATAATCAGATTTAGGCTGGGGTCACACTGGTGCGAACACAAACATTGCATGTGATTTGCAACGTATTGCTATGCAGATCACAAGCGATGTCCGTGCGGTGCACATTCAGCATACAGTTTGAATGGCTGAATTCACATCACATTAGGACCAAAATGGTACAGGGCCCTTTTTTTGGTCCGCACAGGAATCAGACCGCATGGGTGCTCACACCCATGCCATCCAATTCCTATACCATTTCACAATTCGCACTGCGATCTGCGAACCGTTCTGGGGGTGTCATTTATCTTACATTGACACCCGCAGCGGTTCGCAGAGGACAGTGTGGACTGCCCGTGAGTGACATGCGATGCGGAAACCCGCACTGGAATCGCACTGGTTCCCGAATCGTACAAGCGTGAACCCATCTTTTTTCCACTTCAATACCGGCCACTTTCGCCCCTTCCTGCCCAGGACAGTTTTGAGCTTTCAGCGCTGTCGCACTTAGAATGACAATTGCGCAGTCATGCAACACTGTAGTATTAAATTTTTTTTATAATTTTCTTCCCACAAATAGAGCTTTCTTTTGGTGGTATTTGATCACCTATGCAGTTTTTTTTTTTTAATAAACAATTTGAAAAAAATATGTTTTTCTTTATTTCTGTTATAAAATGTTGCTTTCTCCTTCACTGACGGGCACTGATGAGTCGGCACTGATGGGCACTAATAAGGCAGCACCGATGGGCACTGATGAGTTGGCACTGATAAGGTGGCACTGAAGGGCACTGATGAGGAGGCACTGATATGTTGAATTGATGGGCACTGATAGGCGACACTGATATGCAGCATTGATGGGCACCGATAGGTGGCACTGATATGCAGCACTGATGGGCACTGAAAGGCAGCACTGATGGGCACTGACAGGTGGCATTAATGGGCACTGACAGGCAGCACTGATGGGCACTGACAGGTGGCACTGACAGGTAGCACTGATTGGCAGTGATAGGCGGCACTGATGGGCACTGATTGGCACTGATAGGCGGCACTGATTGGCACTGACAGATGGCATTGATGGACACTAATAGATGGCACTGATGGGCAGCACTGATTGGGCCGATTGGCTCTCCCTGTCAACATGAACCAAGGAATGTCGTTTACCGGCACTTCCTGGTTCACGCTGTGATCATCTATCATCTGTCAGAGACTTCTTACCACACTCAGAGATGTCACACTGACACGCCGCACTCACGATCGCCGTGTTGCCCGCTCCCACGGGCACACACTGGCATGTTATCCTGCTGGACATCATATGACACCCAGTCAGGATAACAGAACCACTTCCCGGACGTCATTCAGCATACGGCGGGCAGAAAGTGGTTAAAGACTCACCTGGCAACATATAAAATGTTCAATTCATTTGTACACTTGTCTCTGAAAACACACAAGTTCATTTTTTTGGAAGGCGAGGTAAAAGAACCACCAGTTTATTAGGGAGAATAGTAGCAGTGTCTGTGAGTATTTCTAATGGTTGTTTAGCTAAAGGCACATAGGCTGTTCACTTTTCAAGGGAAGTTGCACATTGAAAGGATATTAGCGCCTGAGCTTAGTGAAAATTATGAATTTTCATTTTGCAAAGAATACCCAATGACATGCAATGTAAATAAAATAAAAACAGCATTTTTGATTGCACATACCAGTAATTGGATGACAGAAGTCAGCAGAGAGTCACCCCATTCACTAAGCTCTGTGGCAAATTCCCTTGAAAAATGAAAAGTCTATTTGCCTTTAGTAAATCAACTCCTTAATGCTGAATACTTGTGCAGACCTTATAGAGAATGTGCAATGGGTTCATGCATATATTTCTTTATTATGGTCTGGACAACAAAAATGTCATTGTAAACATGTTCTATTCTGTTTTTGTGGGCAAATGTCAAAAGGACGACTTGCTAAAAAATATTTCTAGGTGAATTTTTTTGTGTATATTTTATAAAAATACCCTTCAATATACGACAAAAGATTCTCAGAGCACCACTGGGAACAGGGCAATATGACAGGTTGACTGGTAAGAAGACCCCCTCCCCCCCACATTACCTGTACTCCCGGGGCTCCATTTCTCTATTAGAGCTGAGAGATGAAAAGCTGTGTAACCCTCATGTCGGATGGTGTCAGTGTTTACACAAAGTTAACTGCTTCTTCAAATGGCCATACATTATAGAATTTTCGTATTCAGTTTCCTTTAAATTTACCTTCAATGATGTATTGCAAGAGCCTGCCTGACTGTACACAAATATAAAGCATTTAGGTTGGACCTCGTAGTATATGGTTTTGGTAAATCTGAAGGAAAATTGTACAAAAAAATTGTATAATGTATGGCCAGCATTTACCCCCCTTGATATGACAATATTCAGGCCTTGTGATTGGCTGCTCAGACTGAGCACAGCAACTTGGAAAGAAGTCATATGCCTGATGATACCCAAAAGGACTGAGTATTTCCAATGGCTCCAATTGAAAAACAGAGTGGCAGACGAGTTTAAGTGGATGCGTTTTAGCTGGTATAAAGGCTGTTCTTACAAAAGAAACCTTAAAGTGGATGTAAACCCTCCATATACCCAGTGAAGTGAACAGCCTCAGATGATACACAGAGATTAACCAAATCTCCCTACATAGGTTTTATACGTATATCTGCTGTCTTCACATTTTATACTGTTTAGAAAGTTGAGATCCTGTTAGGAGATTTTCTCTTCCTGGTTAACACAGAGTGTGATGTCTGGGCATACAGCCAATATAGCTAAAATTGCTGATTGGAGGAAAGGCACACATCCTCTCTCCTCATAGGCAGAGACTCTCAGAGCTGTTCTGTAATAGGAGCTGCTCTCTGCTACTCTATTTTAGCAAACTCCTCTGACAAAAGATTCAGGCTGCTTTTGTCTAAAAAGTCAAAAAATATGTCAGGAGTTCTCAGGCTGATAACAGAGGAACCGTTCAGAAGAGAGCTTTAAGACTTAGCTTATTGAAAAGAGATAACAAAATACTGCAGATATATGTGCCCAGCTAAAATTTCATTAATAGGGTTTACATCCACTTTAAAGTGTTAATAAATCCACAACAGTAAAATCAGTATGTATATGCAGTAAAGCATGCTTGTTATACTCTCTGTAGAACCTAAGGGGTTAATCCTCTGCTTTGTGTAAAAAGACTGTTTGATCCTGTCTTCTCTGATCATTCCCTTCTTTCACAGTCCTTAATCCATCTCCTGATAAAACAGCATTGGGGCACTCTTCACATGCTTAGTTTTATGCATATTTCTACAGAGGTTTTTTTTTTGGGGGAGGGTGTATGTGATCAGCACAGGGCCAATCAGCAATGTCCAGACAGAGGGTCAGAGGTCCTGCAGCCTTAAAAGACAGTCAGAGGACAATGAAAACGCCCCCACAAGCTTTAAACAGACACTGATAGAAGTCACAAGCCTGCTATATACTGCCGACGAGAAAAGGTATTTAGCTGTTTATACGTACTAAAATAATTGCATTTCCATGTTCTGTGTACTGTGGGAGACCAGATATGATGAATGCAGGGTCCTGGGTTTAGTAACACTTTAAAGGGCAAAGTGACAGTGTTGTCTCTTTAAGCTCTATTTGTTCACTACAAACAAAATCTATACATTTAATTAAAGCTCTGTCTATGTAAGACACACTGTTGTGTAAGCCCATGAAAGTTTCCATATTCTGTAACAGAAGGTGAAAAACTTGCCATTTGCGGCAGTTGCCTCTAGCATTCTATTTCCTCAGATCTTCTGCAAACAATCTGCTCTGTAAATTATTATAAGAACATAATGGTAAAATAAGAAGAGGCAGTGTTTGATTTTTGTACATGCACAGCGTTCTCTCCTTTGTATTCTTGATCCAACTATTTTCTGCATCAGTGTTTAAATCTGGAACCTTCAACCCATGTTTGATTTTCCCAGGTGTTGGTAATTTCTATACTGTATAGATCAGGGGTCTCAAACTGGCGGCCCTCCAGCTGTTGCGAAACTACAAGTCCTATGAGGCATTGCAAGGCTGACAGTTACAAGAATGACTTCCTCAGGCACAGGCATGATGGGACTTGCAGTTCCGCAACAGCTGGAGGACCGCCAGTTTGAGACCCCTGGTATAGATATTATTGGAGCCCACACATAACACATGTAATCATGTTCATGTAACCATGCATCTTTGTGAATGAATCCATAAGAAATATGCTTACAGGAGCAGAGAGATGACCTAATCAGACTGTTGCAGCTCTTTCTCTGTGCAATTAAAGACTGGGGCACCGAGGCGTTGTGTTGTTCTGCAGCAGAGAAAAGTCGGGTCTTCAGGATAGCTGTGCAGTTGGATAAAAAGAAATACAAATCCTTTGGCAGTTAAGTAAATTCCTATATAATTATTTTAACTGTATATTTAGCAGTTTTCCCTGGAGTTTAGCTGTAAACTTCAAACTTTCTAGACTGGTAACGTTTAGATAGGAGTTTTTGCTGATTCTAGTGAAAAAAATGGAATTGGATCTTTAAATGTCTATTCACCATCCATCATGTATAATTCCCGCTGTGTAAAAGTGCTACTAAATTACTATTTTGCAAGGTTATGCTTTTTTATAAGGCTCTGCAAGTCCTGGAAAAAGCCAAGCATGTAAAATGGCAGATGGTGAATATCACTTATAGATATAGTTCCGGCTTCATAACGCTTTGGCCTGGATAGCACGGGCCATATTGGGGGGCCAGAAAGGAGCCCCCAACCACTTCAACCTACACACTGCCTATGACCAGAGCAATTTGGGGGCCTATAGATTCAGCAATGAGTTCCTCATGATAATAAGGTGATACACATACATACATACATCGTTTTAGATAGGACAAACAAGCCTTTTGGCGATTTGTCATGTTTGTGTCCCATAGACTTTAACAGGGGTTCGCGTGTTCGAACAAATTTTTTGCCTGTTCGCATGTTCTGCTGCGAACCGAACCGGGGGGGGGGGGGGGGGTGTTCGGCTCATCCCTACTGTCCACCAGTGTAAGGGGGATTTCCACTCCCCCACAAATTAAAGGGGGCTTCTCTATCGACAACCAATGTAATTGGATTCAACCACAAACGCAAGTTTGGTTTTTATTACCGATTACCAATATAATGAGGAGTTTCTACACTGGCCACCAATGCAATGGAGATTTACACTGGTCACTAATCTAATGAGGATTTACACTGACCACCAATGTAATAGGAGCATTCACAGCAACCACCAATGTAAGGGGGACCTTCACACTGGCCACTAGTGTGAATGAAAGGATTGTACACCAAGCCCCAATGTAATGAGAAGATTTACACTGACCACCAATTTAACTGTGACATGTAGCCTGCGTTCACATTTGTGTGTTTTGGGAACACATGCAATATCGCCTTACTGACACCACAGACACATGCTACCCTTTAGCAGATACAAAGCAGTGCCATGAACTGTTAATAACACCCTCACGCATCTGCTGAGATGTGCGTATTTACATGCACCAAAATTCACGGTGATGTGGGACCAGGTTATTTTGAAAACGGGTTCCACCTCCAATTTGCTTACCTTTGCAGAACAGGCTGATGTTAGGCTTAATGACCACAGTTGTAGGCAGTACTTTCAAGCATGCCCCTTTACCTCTCCAGTAGGCAGCATTCAGCAGAGGTGATGGTGAATATGACCTCAGGGGGAATGATATATATATGAATGCCAGCTCTATTTACATATCAATGCAGCCAGTCCATGACTATTTGCATATTGTTGCAATCGCTATTTACATATCAATGCAGGTTAATTACATGTAAACACAGGGTCTGCAGGTGAGTCATCTGTACATTGCAATAGGGCAGAGCTGGACAGCATTAGTAACAGAACTTCACACTGAGATTTTGGGATACAGCATGGGACTAAAACTTCATGGGACAAGGGAATTTAAACTGGGATAGTTAACAAGTGTGAGGCGGCTGCTTTGGGCCCCACAAAAATGATGGGACCCAGGACAGCTGCCCCTTTTTCCCTACCTTAAAGACAGCCCTGCCTAGAAATAGTGCAACTTTAACAGAGGACACTCTTTAGTCGTAGTTAACCTGTTCACAGTAGGCCTCTTGAGTTAGAGATGTGGATATACAGCTCAGGGGGATCTCACACTTGAAACCACCCTGAGCCAGCAAATCTGAAGCATTTTTTTCAAAAAGAGTTTATACAGCAACAGTCTCACCAGGATCTCTTTCTCAGGAGTTTACTCGCTGTGTCCCTAAATACTGTACATATATGCCTCCTTCCAGTACCAGCCAGACCCTGTACCTTGAACCTCTAAGCCAGATCCTCAGCAGACTGGCTCCAAACTGCTCTCAGCAGCTTTAGACATGGGTCCCTTTGTGTGCTGGGACCCAGGGCCAATCCTAGGGTCACCAGCGCCTGGGTGCAGAAATATTTCTGGCGCCCCAACATGTGCGTTGTCATTTTACTAACTCCTCCCCATTACAAATATTGCTATGGCAATGACTCAACCACAGAGATGCTCCCCCACAAAGTCTTTATTAACCTGGGATCCTTACATGATCTCTTAACAATAAACAAAATACAGGAAGAGAAGCAGAGTACTTTATTGGGACCTGGAGGGGGGCCTCTGTGATGGACACAGAAAGGGCTTCTGTTAGAGAGTCTGTTAGATGTTCGGCGCCCCCACCTCTGCAGGTTCCTGGGTGCAATGCACCCTGTGCACCCTGTCTAGGATCAACCCTGCTGGGACCACAATAGCCTCCTGCAGTCTTCAGTTAGGGTATCTCTCCAGCAGAACAAGGACCCTGCTGTCCAAGGCCTCAGACTATCTATGCACACGGATTGGCTGAGGCTGCATAAACATTCAGCCCAATGTCTGCCTCTCACAACCTACTGTATTCCAGAACTTACTGGAATGCAGGGGGAAGTAGTTGAACCTGCAGCCAGCAGAACCCAGAACAGCCAGATGTAATCAAATCCTGTTGCACTGCGTACAGAGTCACCAAAAACTAAATTGACCTAAACCTATTAACAACCTAGCTCGGAAATATTTACATAAAACACAAAGCCACAATTCATGAGATAAAATAATTCAAAGGAGCCTTTAAGAAAGCCGATTGAAGTGAAATGTGTAAGATGAGGCAGTGACTTTATCACGCTGGGCAGGGTTTGCATGCCACTGTTGAGATATGAACTCAAGTTTATCTTATGCCTCTGGATATTTTAAAAAATGTAAGTGCAATGTATATGTTAACCACTTCAGCACTGAGTCTCGTTTTGAGATTTGGTGTTTACAAGTTAAAAACTGTTTTTTTTTTTTTTTTGCTAGAAGATTACTTAGAACCCCCAAACATTATATATAAAAGTGCGCTTGTAAGACCGCTGCGCAAATACAGTGTGACAGAAAATATTGCCACGCCTGCCGTTTTGATTTCTAAGGTGTTAAATATATATATGTATATATATATATATATATTTAACACCTTAGAAATCAAAACGGCAGGCGTTGCAATATTTTCTGTCACACTGTATTTGCGCAGCGGTCTTACAAGCGCACTTTTTTGTGAAAAAAATTCACTTCAGAGTAAATTATTACCCAACATGTCACGCTTCAAAATTGCACCCGCTCGTGGAATGGTGACAAACTTTTACCTTTACAAGTCTCCATAGTCGATGTTCTACAGGTTGCATGTTTTGAGTTACAGAGGAGGTCTAGGGCTATAATAGTTGCGCTCGCTCGAAGTATTGCGGCGATACCTCACATGAGTGGTTTAAACACAGTTTTCTTATACAGGCGCTGCTCAAGTATGCGTTCGCTTCTGCACGCGAGCTATGCGGGATGGGGCGCGCTAAAAGGTATTATTACTTTTTACTTATTTATTTTACTCTTTATTTTTTATTTTTACACTGTTCTTTAAAAAAAAAATGGTGTCACTTTTATTCCTATTACAAGTAATGTAAAAATCCCTTGTAATAGAAAAAAAGCATGACAGGACCTCTTTAATATGAGATCTGGGGTCAAAAAGACCTCAGATCTCATATTTACATAAAAACACTCCAAACTCTCACTAGGTTGCCCCTCTTTCGAAACGTCACTGCTTCTCTAACTAATTAACAGGAAGGTATGCTCATTCTGGGTGGTGACTTTAACGTCCCTCTTCACCCACTCCAGGACACTTCCACGGGCACGTCCTCTCTCACGTACGCTGCTCTCCGATCAATTAAAGCCCAACTCCAGACCCTATTACTACATGATACTTGGCGTACCCTTAACCCTAATGGCAGGGATTTCACTTTTTTCTCCACGCCACATACCAAGTAATCCAGGATCGACTACCTCTTTTTATCCCAACAGGACCTTCCCCCTTCTACACCGTGCCTCCATTGATCCCATGTTTCTTTCCGACCATCACCCTATATCCGTGTCTTTGGCTTTTCCGGAAAAACGTCCTTACTCGCAGTCCTGGAAGCTAGACCCCTCATTACTCACGGACCCGGCCGTCGCGGCAGAAGTCGAGCTCCATCTTAAACAATACTTTGAAGAGAACAAACCTACTGACACTTCCTCGCTCATCATGTGGGAAGCCCAAAAATGAGTGATACGGGGCACCCTGATGGCTGCAGCAGCCAAACGCAACCGGGAAAAACGGAAACGCTTCCTGGACCTCACTACCCAAATTCACCAGCTGGAGAAAACGCATAAACGTTCCCAAGCCCTTGACATCATCCAAGCTCTCTTGCACGCTAGAACCGAACTACTAGAACTTCTGGGTAAACAACTTAGGCGTAGATATATACTTTCCCAAAGAGTCTTTTATGAGTATAGCAATAAAGCAGGGCAACTTTTGGCTAGAGCTTTACAGGCCAAGAAAGCTTCCACAACAGTTCACTCCCTGACTGACTCGACGGGTTGCAGACTTAGCTCATCCCCTGATATAGCTAAGCAATTTGTTGCATACTATTCACAACTGTACAACCTTCACCCCACAGAATCGCATGCTGACTCTCTCTCCAGGAAACAGGCGATCAGAGACTTTCTGACACAGCACTGCCCCGCACCTATCTTAGTCTCCATGTCCCAAGATCTAGACACCCCATTGACTAATGAGGAAGCGACTTTCGCGCTGAAACAAATGAAACCTGAGAAAAGCCCTGGCCCAGATGGACTGATGTTTGGATACTATAAGTCTTATGCCCACCTCCTTACCCCCTTCTTCACCTCAGCCTTTAATTCTTTTACTAATCCCATTACTCCCCCACGAGACCTGCTCACAGCCCATATAACTGTGATACCAAAACCAGGTAAGGATCCATCTCTGGTTACAAATTATAGGCCCATCTCCCTGCTAAATGTGGATATCAAGTGGTATGCTAAAATGCTTTCAAATAGACTCCTCCACCTCTTACCCCAACTAATAGATTTAGACCAGGTTGGTTTTATCCCTGGCAGGGAAGAGAGGGATAACACCCATAAAGCCATCACCATTCACCACTGGCTCACAACAAATCGAAAACAAGGATTCCTGCACTCCCTTGACGCGGAGAAGGCATTCGATAGAGTGGCCTGGGACTACATGTCGGAAACCCTGCAATTCTTAGGCCTCCCTCAACGTATGCTTCATTTTATTCTGGCACTCTATGCAAACCCCACTGCCAGGGTTTGTGTCAATGGCCACCTATCGGATGCCTTCTCAATTTTCAACTGAGCCCGTCAGGGATGCCCCCTTTCCCCACTCATCTTTGTCCTTACACTTGAACCACTCCTGCGACACCTCAGGGAAAACCCGAATACAAGGGGATTGATCACCACAACTACAAAGTAGCGGCCTTCGCCGACGATATTCTTCTCTTCTTGACGGAACCTATCACAACACTCCCAAATCTACTTGCAGATCTCAACACCTTTAACCTCCCTAGCGGTATGATTATTTCAGATTTTAGGTGCTGAAAGCGGTACCATTATTTGCAAGGAAATTTGACGTTTTACATTGTAGGCCTGTAATTTTTAGGAATAACTCACTTAAATCTGACCAAACAAGAGTCTAGTAGGCATACCGGGTATGAATTATTTTTAAAAACAAAATAAATTATAATATAGGAAATAATTATAAATAATTATAACAAATAATAATATAATTATAATAAAAATTATTCAATAATGTAATCAACTCAAAATCACTGAAATTTGCTCAGTTGCAGAATTGTCGCTGTCATTACTTTTATTTTTTTATGACGAATTTCCCCACAAATCGCTATCGCACAATTCTGCAAGTGATTATAATTTATTATCACTGTTTTCTAGCTGCTCTAAAACCATTTTTGACATAAAGGGACACTTTTATTGCTTGTGACAGTCATAGGTGGTGACAGGTACTCTTTATGGGGGGTTTGGGGGACCCCCAATCCCTCCTTTGCACTTCAAAGTATTCAGATTGCAGAAAACGGCGATCTTGAATACTGTTAATTTTTTTAACCTGGCGCCATTGTCAGCCGAGTAAACCGGAAGTGAGGTTGTGTAGTCGCTTCTGTGTTGACATTGAAGAGATTGGATCAAAGCCATTCACGGCTTTATTTCAGTCTCTCTCTAGGCACTGGTGGCGGTGGATCGTAGATCGGGTCTCCTGGAGCAATTTTATATTATAAAATAAATAAGAAAAGAAAAATGTTTTAAAGCGCCACCATCCCCGCGAGCTCATGCAGCAAAAAAAAAAAAAATACGCATATGGAAGTCGCACACACATATGTAAACGGTGTTCAGAACACACATGTGAGGTATCGCCGTGATCATCGGAGCGAGAGCAATAATTCTAGCCATAGAACTCCTCTGTAACTCTAACCTGGTAACCGTAAAAAAATTAAAGCGTTGCCTATGGAGATTTTTAGGTACCGTAGTTTGTCGCCATTCCATGAATGCGTGCAATTATAAAGTGTGACATGTTTGTTATCTATTTACTCGGTGTAACATCATCTTTCACATTATACAAAAATATTGTGCTAACTTTCCTTTTTTTTTTTTATTCATGAAAGTGTCTTTTTCCCAAAAAGTTGCGGTTAAAACACTGCTGCACAAAAAACGTGTGACGTAAAATATTGCAACAATCACCATTTTATTCTCTAGATTCTCTGCTAAAAAATATATATAATGTTTGGGGGTTCAAAGTAGTTTTCTAGTAAAAAATATGGATTTTTACTTGTAAACACCAATATATATAAAGTCAAAAGCAAGTCAGACTGCACTGGAAATCGCATGACAACAGTCTCAGAGTCTCAGCAGTTTGAACCAAGGCCAAATGTTTATTTTTTATGTAGAAAGATGTAGTTGATATAGTTGCATACCAATGTCATATTCATTTGTATGAGTTGAACATTTTAATGCAAAAACTGCAATAATATAAACATGTCAAATAACTTCTGAGGCTTTTCTGTATTGACACTAATGTCTCCAACCAAAGCTCTTCTTTCAGAACCGATTTTAAATGTTCCATGTGGATCACAACACTAGAAGATTTTGAAGCCAAAATAAGCAAATTTTCCTGGACGAATCCTGAGGGGCAACCAGAAAATCAAACCTTGTTTTCATTATGAACAAAAGAGAATCCGCAAGAAGGCAATTCAAACTTAATGTCTCTCTTTTATGGCTTTAGGCACATTTGGGAACTGGATGAATAAACAACACAGACAAAAGCAATCCTTTAAATGGTACAAGTGAAAAAAGAGAACACATAATACATATTATATTACCCAAAGTAAGCTTTAAATGTGCCACCAAAATATGGTTTTATCAATAGTACATCTTTAACAACAAAAGCAACATGGATTTTAGCAGTCTAGACTGATCTTATGTTAAATGAATATCCATAATAAAAAAAAATGCCTTTATATTCTGCAACAAAAAGTAAGTAACTACTATTTGATCTGCCGTTAAACTTATAGCATTTCCATTTCTAATTCCAATACTAGCTTTTCACATAATCAACACTTAAAATGCTATTAAAATATAACAAAGTAGCTGCTTTCCACGATATAACTGAAGTTGTAATTGCTTAGCTTACAATAAAATTTATAACCATTGCTACATTTTTGCAATACCTTTTGAAACTTGTACCGATAACATACACAATAAATTTAAACTGAGTGTAAAAAAAAGACAAACCTTGTTTGTTTTATCATTTTACTCCCACTGGAAATATCTCCCACTGGAAAGAGGGAGTAGTCATGATTGCAGTCCCGCTGGCACAGTTATTTAATTACAAGTTCTACTTATAGAGAACAGAGGATTGACAAAGTCAAGAAGAAATGCTCAAAACTTTAGTGCTTCTAATTTTTTTTTTATTATTTATTTTTCACCTTTTTTTGAAGGAAAAGGATACCGTATTTATCGGCGTATAACACGCACAGGTGTATAACACGTACCCTAACTTTAAGAGGGAAGTATCAGGATTTTTTTTCCACAGCCCCCTGCGTATAACACGCAGGCACAGTTTACCCTCTATTTTCAGGGTAAAAAAGTGAATGTTATATGCTAATAAATACAGTAATTAAAATAAACCATCTTTACATAATTTAACATTTCATTCCTGGATATGTACAACAAAAGGTAAATCGATACGTTCAATTCCCCCTAGTCCTAACTGCTGCCCTATTCCAGAATAGTATCCTCTGGGGGTAGAGAGAACAAAGTGAGGCAATTAGTCTAAAGTACCATAACAAGCTAAAAGAAAAAAAAAGAAAAACAGAGAATGGAGAAAGAGGATAACTCTTCTCCTCTAAGTTCCACCTCCAATGCTATTGTGCCTGATCATGGGACGACGCTATCCCATTCTCCTGCCGAAGTGTGACTACTACCTTCCAATATTCCATCTACGGCCCTTATTTGTATTCCATTTCCTTACCCTTCCCTGCCCCCCCCCCCAAAAAAAATAAAAAAAAAAAATAATAAATTAATAAAAAAAAAACATAGTTTATTTACTTTCTCCTCCCCTCCCCCACCCCCTTTATAGTTTCTGGTGATTCTGCTTTTTCCTTCCTCTGAGTGTATTAAACAATTCCATGGTGAACACATTTTTAAATAGGTTTCTCTTTTTTTTCCTGGTTGTCCATACTAGATCTTCCATCCTGTTCACATCCTTTACCTTTTTAAGCCACATACTCACAGTAGAAGATTGTATCTGTTTCCACTTAAACGGTATGCATGCTTTAGCAACATTCACTAGATGACACAGGATGGAGTTTATATATATCTTGAAGAAGACCGTGATGGTATTGGTCAAAAAGCGGTGGAGTACTCATATGGAAGTCAATTTACCAATGGCATATAATGTACTGTACTGTATTGTTGATTATTTCATTATTGTTGGTACATCTTCTAAACTATTTGTAACCAAAGCTTACCATTTTTAATAATCTCACTGTCTTTTATTCATTGTATAACAAAAGTAAAGAATTTATTTTAATAAAGTTTCATCTTATGAATTCAATACACTATGTTGCAAAAAAAAAAAACCTGGGGAAAGTTTTCTATTTTGTTTTTGCAATTTTTGGGGTGCGCGTCCCTTGGACTCTCAATATATGCGTTTTCTCCAGTTCTGGAGCTTCTATATACTGTATTTCCCTCAGAATCTCTGACAAATGCAAAAGAAATAACGCTGGATCTTCCCGTATTTCTACCTCACTAAATTTTGGAATGATCTCCCAGACCTCCTTTCAGAATTTCTTAACTTTGGTGCAGGACAAAAAAACGTGTAGCAGAGTGCTTCTAATTTTGGAAGCTGTTATTATCCTCCCTCAACTGCCCCATTGATCATATCTGGTGTTGGTTTGGACTGGGTAGGCTACCCTAGATTATTTAAATTAGCTTAACATGCCCCTGTACTAATAATAACCATAAGTCTTTTAAGAAAAAGAGCAAGCATGGTGGATGTTGTATTTGGTTCTTTTGTGATGATGTCTCTAATTTATTTTGAGAGTGTCTTAAAGAGTAAGTCCAGGCACAATAGACAGGTAATCGCTGTGCAGTGCATTGCTTTTACCTTATTTAATGGCTATTCATCATATACATCTTTCCTCCTTATGCTGTAACCTAGCTTGTTTTGTTGTCTAGATTATGTTTGACTTCTTTTCATTCATTCATCAGGATTTTTACTGAACCCTTCTCAGGGATCCGGGTTCTGGGCCTCAAGTTCAACCACTGGCATTGCTAGGTCCAGGCTCAAGGCCCCAGATCACCTCTGAATTTCCCCAGGTCCCATGCCTCCTCTACCTTCACTGTTGTTATTGGTTGTTTGTCTACCGCTATGAATTACGTCAACTGGGCATAGTGTTAATCATTATAATGCTCCTCCTTGCCGACATACTTCCTGTCACATAATGAAGAGCTATAAACTAGGCCCTGCTTTCCAACAGTGCCTAGCCACGTCTATTCTGAAAGGTTGTTCTGCATTGGGAGCTTTGTAATTAATGATTATCACTTAGCCTGGTCACTGTATGGCACAGTGGTTATTATTAAACACTATGCCACAAACATATTTGAACCAGAGATTATAGATGCTGTTGGAGAACAGATTAAATCTGTATGCAAAATTGTTGTTGGATAGGAGTATTGTATATGTAATATGGATGAAAGAGTACTATATGCTATTACAATGTTGAATATCGTTGAAACTCCCAACGATTGCACCGAAAGACTGTACATTGGGACATGGCCCTAGGCCCAGTTTAGCATACAATGGCTAAAAGAAGTAATGCAAAGTGAACCTAGGTAGCCAGTTATTCAGTCACTATTGCTACTGTATACATTGTTAGGATGACTGAAATAAGTGACTTTTGCAATGTACAATGACTATGTTTGTTTGTTAAAGAGTTTCTTCTCCTTGTAACTTGTTCTCTTCACTATGCTTGTACAATTCTTTATCAAGTCAATAAAGATACTTTGACAAGGAAAGAGTACTATATGTATGTCTGTCTTGGAGGGGGAGCTGTGTTTATAGCCACTGCTGGGGTAGACAATTTTATACAGTAGAGTATATTTGCATCCTCTCATGCCGTGTACACACGATTGGTCCATCTGATGGATTTTTCTTTTTCTTTTTAAACAATGGTTTTTATTGAGAAATTTTCAAATGTACATAAAGCAGAGTGTAGCATTCATCACATATTATATGACCAGAGATTGATGCATAGATGGTTCGTTAAAATTCGTAGCTCAATAAACAGTAACATTTTTCAAGAGTAGGTGCACTTCACAAAAGGGTTCCATTAGTTTTGAAAGTATATTGAGTAGATACATTGTGCATTCCAGTTCAGTAACATTTCTACATGACACACCGATTATTATGACCTATTCACAGGTATACCGCAGCTTTGGACCATTGAGACCAGGGTTGCCATACAACCAGTTTCTGCTGATATTTGCCCTCACTGGATGCTAGCATTAATTCGTAATTTTGGTGTGTGTTTACCTGGTCTAGGGTGTGTTCAACGGTCGGGGCGTGTGGGGTTTTCCAAAGTCTCGTAATGGATAGTCTGGCTGACAGGAGAATATTAGTCACTACCACTCTGTAGGGTGGAGGAACGTCCTCTATCGTCAAGTTTAGTAAAGCCAAGGCAGGTGTTGGGGGCACCACTTTGTGAGTAATATCCGTTATGATGTGGAATACCGTCTTCCAATAGGGTTGGATGAGCGGGCATGTCCAGAGAATATGCAATAAGTCACCTCTGTGTTTACTACATCTCCAGCAAATGTCAGGGGTGGAGGGGCTGAAGTTTGCGATTCTCGCCGGGGTAAGATACCACCTTAGCGATATCTTCTGCGCCAGTTCCCAAAAAGCAGAGTTTTTAGTGGATTTGTATATTGAGCGAAGAGCTGTTTGCCACTGTAACTCGGAAAAGGTCTGACCCAGATCCGCGTCCCAGTGGAGGTGAGGTTTTGATTTGGCGAAGGCCCGTTTTTGGTGGAAAAGATCATAGAATAGGGAAATCCCTCGCTTTTGTGGCTTAGTGTTGGTCAAAAACAACCATACTTCGGGCGGGATGGAATAAGATGGGGTCGATATTTGAGCAAAACAGTGTTTCACCCTGAGATAGTTGAACAATTCTGTAAATTTAAGATTAAACTTCTCTTGCAGGCGTGGAAAGGATGATAGAGACCCATCGTGGAGGATGTCCCCAATGTATTTTATACCCTGAGATTTCCAATTAGCGAGGGAAAGGTCCGACGTAAAGTGTAGTAGCACATCTATCGGGAGGGGTGGGGAAAACATGAGGTCTCGCGTTTTGCCTATGTTCGCCAGTTTCTGCCAAGCTGCGGCAGCCGCCTTCATTGTGGGGGGAAGTGATTTGGAGACCGGGATTCCCACCGGAATCCCCAGCAACCAACTTTTCAGGTCATGATGGTGGAGTACAGCTGTTTCCAAGTGGCCCCAAAGAGTGGATGGGGGCACTCGGAACCAGTCTCGTATTTGTGTCAATACCGAAGCCCAGTGATAATCCTCAAAATCAATAGATCCTGCCCCTCCCGCCAATTTATGTTTGGTAAGCATGTGTTTGGCGCACCTAGGTTTTTTCCCTTGCCACAGGAGTCTATTAAGCATTGTTTGGAGGGATCTGAAGTATGATTTTGGTATGGGTATAGGAATGGTGCGAAACAGGTACAAGATTTGGGGTAGGTATAACATTTTAAAGGCCGCCAGCCTCCCTGACCAGGATAATTCATGTTTGGCTAGTGTTTGCGCGTCTGCTTGGAGTTTGGCAAGGAAGGGTTTAAAGTTGCAAGCAAAAAGAGATTTAATCGATCTCGTTAGTTTGATTCCCAAGTAGGATATAGTATCGTCCGTCCAAGTGAAGGGGCATTGGTTTTGTAGGATATGTTTAGACGTAGCATCAAGTCCTAAGTCTAAGACATACGATTTACTGGCGTTTACTTTATAGTATGAGATAGTACTAAACCATTGGAGAGTATCATAAGCTTCTATCAACGAGGATGTGGGATTCGTTAGCATGAGGATAACATCATCCGCGAATAAACTAATTTTATGATGTCGGGAGCCGATTTTGAAGCCAGTTATCTTAGGATTTTGCCGAATGTGTTCCGCGAGCGGTTCAATTAACAAGTTGAAGATCAACGGGGATAGTGGGCATCCCTGTCTTGTACCGTTGGTTATAGTAAATGGACGGGAAAGCATGTCTGCCGAGAAAACTCTGGCCGATGGCGTGGAATATAGCGCTAGGATAGCCTTTAATATTGGACCGTCGAATCCGAACGTTTCAAGTACTTGGCCGAGGTATCCCCAATGAATCCTGTCGAACGCCTTCTCTGCATCCAAAGATAGGAGCAGAGAAGGCGTTCCCGTCGATTCAGCATGGTGAATAATATCGATTAGTCTCCTGGTGGCGTCGGACGTTTGTCTGCCTGCTGTGAACCCGGATTGGTCACTGTGTACCAGAGTGGGCATAATCTCAAGTAATCGTGTTGCAATTGTTTTAGCATAAATTTTTAAATCCAGGTTTAAAAGCGAAATGGGGCGAAAGTTCTGAGGATGGACTGGGTCCTTCCCCGGTTTGGGGAGGGTAATTATCACTGCTTGTAGGGTTTCAGTCGGTATTGTGGAGGAGGTAATAATGTTGTTATAAAAGGAAGTCAAGTGGGGAGCTAGTAGGTGGCTATACTGTTTGTAATATTCCCCTGTGAGCCCGTCAGGGCCCGGTGATTTACCCATAGGGAGTGAGGCTATAGTCGCTAATATTTCCGTTTCTGTGAAGGGGTCATTCAGGCGGGACAGCTGTTCAGGTGTTAGTTTCGGCAATTTCACATGGTTAAGAAAGTTAGCAATCTCGTCAGGGGTGGGTTGATGGGTGTCGGGGTCCCTCTGCAAGTTATAAAGGTCGCTGTAGTAGTCGCTGAAGGCGTCTGCCATTTTCTGAGGGTCTCTAAGGTCTGTATTCGTGTGTGGGTGATATAGACGATCTATTCTATTTTTTGTCCTGCGACCTTTGATGCGTTGAGCAAGAGCCTTGCCTGCTTTGTTTGATGTGGAATAAGAGGTAGCTTTCAGCTTCCTCTGAGTGCGTTCAAAGGCGTGCAAGAGAAGTAATCTCAGTTCCTGCCTCAGGGTTAAGATTTCCGCTGAGCGTGTTGGTAGCGTGTGTTTTTTGTTTTGCGTTTCTAAGTCATCTATCCGCGTGGTAATTGTGTCGATCTTTAGTAGTCGTTGCTTTTTGTGTTGAGAGCTAAGTTTAATCAAAGTTCCCCTAATGCACGCTTTATGCGCGTTCCACAGCACCCCCTGGTCAGACACTGAGCCTACATTGGTGTCAAAATATTCCGTCAGTCGTTCAGTGATTTCTGGGGAGTAGGAAGGATGTTGGAGGATAAAATTGTTCGCCCTCCATAGGCGGGACTGTTTCGGCTTCGGGAGATCCTCCCATGTTATCGAAACAGGGGAGTGGTCTGACCAGGTGGTGGTGTGGATGACCGCCGTGCTAATGTCTTGGAGTAGCCATTTGTCTGTCAAAAATAAATCGATACGAGAGTAGGTTCCATGGAAAGGAGAGAAGTAAGAGTAATCCCTCTCCGATCCATGTAAGCATCGCCATGCATCAAACAAATCGTGTGTGCTCATGAATGTCTTCAGAGGGGATTCCCTGCGTTTCGATGCAGAGGTGGTGTCCAACTGGACCTCCGGTACCAGGTTAAAGTCGCCGCATATAAGCAGGCGTCCCTGACGTAAGGGTTGTACGATTGCCATCAATTTACAGAAGAATCTCATCTGATGTACATTCGGAGCGTACACGTTAATCAGAGTAAACACAACATTGTTAATAGTACAAATAAGAATGATATATCGCCCTTCCGGGTCCAGGACGGATTGTTTCAAATGAAACGAGGTGGAGTCCTTGACTGCAATCAGGACTCCTCTTTGCTTTGACGTGAAAGGTGCAGAGAAGACCTGATTGAAGTGCCTGTGCTTGCATATAGGAGCCGCAGTAGAGAGAAAGTGGGTCTCCTGTACACACAGGATATCACACTGTAGGTCCATAGCTGTTTTCCACAGCGAGTGTCTCTTAGCAGGATGGTTAAGTCCATTTGCATTGATGGATAGTATGTGGAGTGGCATTGTCGTGGAGTGTACCCCCACGGGGTTAGTCACTTACGGTTTGAAGAGAGGTTCAGAGGCTCGTGGTCCAGGTCCTTCCCAACGCTGGAACTAGGGGTAGCCTCGACTATCCGGAGGATTGTAGGGACGGAGACTTATGCGGTATTATCTGCAATAGGCATGTTAGCGTGAGGAAATGTATTGAGCTGATAACAGGTCATAAACACAGGTTAAGTAACCTAGGTGGAACAGCCACCAATACGAACAGCCGGTGGGATAGAGGGTAAACAAGACCCAACTAAGCCACTGTGGGGGTGGAAAGTCACTCTATAGTAAAGCTATGAAACCGGAACAAACAGAACACAATAGAACAGTTAGAATGCGGCTAGCAGCCGAGGGGGAGAGCTTTCTCGTAGATGTGGAGGCCCATGAAGTAATAATACTGATCCAGGATTCAGGTGGATTTCCTGGCTTGGTTGTGCCGTGGCTGGCGAGGCTCCCTTTGGGACAAGGGGATTGCAGGATGTTGTGGAGGATCCGGTATAATCCCCCAGGAGTGTAGGAGCTGGAGCCCTTTATCCAGTGAGTGTATCACGTGCGCCGCTCCGTTTCTGGTGACAAGGATGGATGCCGGGTAGCGCCATTTAAATTGAATCTTGTGGTTGTGTAACCCTTTGGTGATTGGATTCAATTGCCTCCTCAGTTGCAGGGTGTATTTAGAGAGGTCAGCGTAGAGGGAGACTCCCTCATAGGGCCCAGGAAGTGCTGGATTATTCCTGACGGTCAAAAGGAGTCGTTCTTTCACATGAAAAAAATGGACTCTCATTAATATGTCCCTAGGGACAGAAGCGGCGAGGTGTGAGGGTTTGGCGATCCTGTGTATACGATCTATGATTAAGTCCCTGGGTGATGCGTCAGGAAGAACAGTATGCATCAGCTCTTTGGCGTATCTGGGAAGATCAATTGGCAGGATAGATTCAGGAACCCCTCTCACTTTTACGTTATTTCTCCTGGACCTATCCTCCAAATCTGCTAACTTTGATCGCACCCAGGATTGTTACTCTTTTACTTCATGTAGTGAATCAATCAGATCGTTAACTGTGGAGGTACATTCCTCCATGCTGTCTTCCAGATGGGTCACCCTGTCATCAATAACTCGCATATCAGCCGTCATTTTAGTGAATAGAGAGCATAAATCAGTCATTAATGAACCCTGCAGGGACAATAGCATGTCCTTTAACGTTGTGTCAAGCACCGGTAGGCCTGTGGTAGGGAAGGACGCCATAGAGGATTGCAGGGCCTGGTTGGATTTCAGGGGACTGAAGGCCTGGGGCTCGAGTAGTGCCTGAGGTGCTGACTGCGTGTCAAGCCGCATACGGGCCTTGGCCGGGCTGCCTGTGATCGGGTTGTCACCCGGTCTGCCTGAGGGGGATAACGGAAGGCTCTGACCTGATTTATCCGGCGGTATCTCGTCAGGGAGATCCGTGTATGCCTCCGGAGCCACCGCGCCGTCGCCATCTTGGATCGGGCTGACCTTGTGCTGCGGCTTTGTGAAGAAAGCTGTCAGCTTTTGCGGCTGCAGGTCCGTCATCCTCTTGCGGGACATGGCTCCCCGGGATGTCAGGGCTATCAGGACGCTGGATGGGGGTCGATTGCGCCGAGTTCCGGGCCTGTATCGCTCCTGTTCTCCCCTCAAGCTGACGAGCTCTGCAGTTAGGCAGCCATCTCCGACGCTGGCAGACCACGCCCCCCCATCTAATGGATTTTTCCATCGGTTAAACGATGAAGCTGACTGATGGTCAGTCGTGCCTACACACCATCAGCTAAAAAAAACGACCGTGTCAAAAAGCGGTGACGTAAAACACAACGACCTGCTGAAAAAAACGAAGTTCAATGCTTCCAAGCATGCGTCAACTTGATTCTGAGCATGCGTGGATTTTTAACCGATGGACGTGCCTACAAACGATCGTTTTTTTTCGATCGATTAGGTATCCATCGGTTAAATTTAAAACAAGATTGAATTTTTTTAACCGATGGATAAATAACCGATGGGGCCTACACACGATCGGTTTGGTCTGATGAAAACGGTCAGATCGCTCTCATCGGTTTGACCGATCGTGTGTATGCGGCATCAGGGTGGTACTGTGGATGCGAGTATAGTTTAAACAGTGCCACATCCCAAAATGTATAGTGAATTTTGTTAGTGAACCCTTATGGACTCTCTAGGCACCAAAATACACACATTTCTTAAAAAAAGTATACATTTTTATTTCAAATTTACTAAAACATGATAGTGCAAGTTAAAATTTGCACGATAACATACTGCCCAAACTACAGCATAAACATCAACAATGACCTCATCTAACCCGGCCGCCAATAGTGCGCATGAACCAGACACCACGCATGGGCAGAAGATGTCCTTTGGAACCTCCCAGAGAGAGCGATGGGGAGACGGCCCATGACGCACAAGGAGGAGGATAACCGAGGGGACTGACCCTCAGATGTACCTCCCATCGCCACGGCTGCTAGAAATCACCATGGAGCCAAAGCCACCATGCTGGGCATCCATGGAAAGCAGCCATCCATCCCCAGCACTACACCAGACTACCACAAACAACCAAAGGAATAATTGATCATAATTGCTGCAAGAAACATAACATAAAAAAATGATTGTCGCTAGATAGTTGAGCCAAACATATCTAGTTAACTATAAATTGTAGCATTGTTAAATGACCATGAATATATGTGTTATAACACAACAAAGACAATAGAGAAAAACACTTAAAGGTACAGTATATCCAATAGTGCATATCATTCCAGTTAGAACCCAATACTGCTATATCAGCTTACATCAAGCCTGCCCAGACACTGACGGCTGCAATTCACTGATGCATTGATTATACAGTACTTACTAGCTTTCCATTCTATTTGATCTAATATACAGATATCTGATATTTTGGATGACAGTTTGCACACCCACTGTTCCTCTGATTGTTTTTAAAGCTAACTGCACAATGCGTTAACCTAAGATTTATATTATGCTATGTATGTATATTTTCTCCTTTTGCTATACAAGTATATGGGGGGGCGCTACTGTCTGTATATGTGACATATGGTCAGCTATCTATTCCTGACTATAATTTCACTTTTTTTCCTATCTTCCTGTTGGCAGGCCTTGTCACGCCCTGTTGGCAGATCGCTGTGTTTATACATGTCCCCATATCCATGTTGTGCCCCCATTTCCTGATGGTCCTGTGTTCCTGCACCAGCTAGAATAATAATGACCTGTAGTGTATATAATATTGCTAAATGTGTGTTACTAATATTCTACTATGTTTGTACTTACTGTATATTTTCATCTACCTAGGATACTTACCCTAAGCTCCTAAAGAAGTGCAATGGCGCAAAACATGTAGAGCTTCAATTTGCTACATCAATTTACACCAAGCCCGCCCAGACATTGACGGCTGCAATTTACTGGTGCATTGATTATGGCTACGATGGGGCTCTGTTGGTGATGTTGTTGATGTTTAAGCTGTAGTTTGGGTAGTATGCCATCATGATAATTTTAACTTGTACTATCATGTTTTAGTAAGTTGGTTTCTTTGTAATAAAATGTCTTTTTTTTTTTAAAGACATTGGGCCAGATCCACGTAGCGCGGCGCTTCTTTACGTCCGGCGTAGTGTATCTCAGATACACTACGCCGCCATAACTTACAGCGTATTTCCCGTATCCACAAAGAATTTGCGCCGTAAGTTACGGCAGCGTAGTGTAACTGTGTCGGCGTAAGGGCGTGCAATTCAAATGGATGAGATGGGTGTGTGTTTTATGTCAACGTTTTTTCTGAAAGGCGCATGCGCCGTCCGTGGGGGTATCCCAGTGCGCATGCTCCAAATTAACCCGCAACAAGCCAATGCTTTCGACGTGAACGCAAAGCCCTATTCGTGAACGTTTTACGCAAACGACTTACAAGCCGAAAAATTTGACGCTGGCCCGATGTCCATACTTAACATTGGCTACACCTCATATAGCAGGGGTAACGTTATGCCCAAAAAAGCCTTACGGAAACTACGTAAAAAAATGCGCCGGCGGACGTACGTTTGTGGATTTGCGTATCTAGCTAATTTGCATACTCGACGCGGAGATCGACGGAAGCGTCACCTAGCAGCCAGCGTAAATATGCACCTTAGATCCGACGACGAACTAAGACGTACGCCAGTCGTATCTAGCCCAGCTTCAGGCGTATCTTGTTTTGTGGATACAAAACAAAGATACGCCGGAGCAACCTAGCAGTTACGTGGCGTATCAATAGATACGCCAGCGTAACTGCTTCGTGGATCTGGCCCTTTGATTGTATCTTGGTGCCTATAAAGTTCATAAGGATTCACTAACAATTTTTGCTATATATGGCTGGAAGGGGAGGGGTGGGGAAATACTGTATATAAGAATGCTGGGAGGGAAGAAAATTGTATTACAATATATTATTTGGATGTTGTAATATTTGTACTTGTGGGCAGAAAGAACTGTATATATGGATAGAGTATGGGAGAATTTTGTACATTAAAATGCTGTTGGTGGGGGGGGGAGAGTATTGTATATACCGTATATGGATGTCGTGGAGGGAAAGAGCTGTAAAGGGCTTGAAGGGGCAGAACATTATGTATATTGCTGCCGTGGGGGAAGAATGTTGTGTGTATACAGCTACAGTATTAGACTAACATGTACAGTATACAGTATATTTACAGCAGGACCCTGTATGTTTCCTCACAAGCACTGGACAATTTTGCACTTTTGTTCTCCAAGGGCTTGTGCGCTCAGACATAAAAAAAATATTCAAATTTGTAAACTGTATAGTTTTTTTTACAGATCTGAATGCAACAGTGTTTTATGCTATGGACCAATGCACGCAGCTGGGTTTACATCTGAAAAATTGTGCGTACAGATCCGTAAAATCAAAATACGAAATTCTGCATCCCTGTTCTATAGCTTACATATGTTTGCATCTAATCACATGTAAATGCATACAGAAAGAGAAGGAACAATGTAAATTACAGTTTGACCTCCAGAAGATTTACCCCCTTGATGACCAGGCCATTTTCCGTGATGCGGAAATCCTAATGGGAGTGTTGATTGCGACTTTAAATAAACTGCTAGCAGGCTTCAGCAGGGTTTTAACAAGCTTTAAGAAGTGCTGAAACCCATTAGCAGCCTGTTTAAAGTGGCAATCAGTACTCATATTAGTATCTGTGCTCAACATTTAGAAACTGGAGCTTGAATGGTACTTTAAAAGCTTCAATAAAGCTTGCTAAAAGCTCTGCAATTGCTTTGTCAAAGTTTGTTGTTCACACTTCTCTCATTCAAGCTGAAGCTCATGGGAAGCAAGCCAAACTGACAACTTTGGACTGGAGATTGTCAGGACGTATAAATGATCAAGACAGCCAATACCGATTATTTACTTAATAAATATTACCTTCAGCCTTCCAGCATGCTATTAGCATAAAATAAATTATGTTATGTAACCACACTGACTTGATTAATTTCCTGAGTCTGTTTACCTCTGTGTAAAGATTCTTTTAGCATAAAATAAAATTATCAATGAATGTATGGACTAGGTTATGATAAAAAAAAAAAAATGTATCTACCATTAAGTCATATATATATGTGTGTGTGTGTGATTTGAGCTAAAATCACCTTAATAATAATTAAATAAATATAACCCTATATATATATCTATATCTATCTATCTATCTATCTATCTATCTATCTATCTATCTATCTATCTATCTATCTATCTATCTATCTCTCTCTCTCTCTCTCTCTCTCTCTCTCTCTATATATATATATATATATATATATATATATATATATATATAGATAGATATACACACACATAGCCAGATTCAGGTAGAGTTACGCCGGCGTATCAGTAGATACGCCGTTGTAACTCTGAATCTGCGCCGTCATATATTTAAGTGTATTCTCAAATTGAGATACACTTAAATCTAGCTAAGATACGACCGCCGGCGCCGTCGTATCTTAGCTGTCTATTTACGCCGGCCACTAGGGGCGTGTACGCTGATTTTCGCCTAGAATGCGTAAATCAGTAAGATACGCCTATTCACGAACGTACGCTTGCCCGTCGCAGTAAAGATACGCCGTTTACGTAAGGCGTTTTCAGGCCTAAAGATATTCCACCAAAAACATGGCACAGCCAATGTTAAGTATGGACGTCGTAACCGCGTCAAATTTTTAAATTTTTGTTTGTGTAAGTCGTCCGTGAATGGGGCTGGGCGTAATTTACGTTCACGTCGAAACCAATAAGTCTTTGCGGCGTAATTTGGAGCATGCGCACTGGGATATGTCCACGGACGGCGCATCACGTCGGGTCACGATTCATTAGCATAAAACACACCCACCTCTTCACAATTTGAATTAGGCACGCTTCGGCCGGCACATTTACGATACGCCGCCGTAACTTAGGACGCAAGTGATTTGTGAATACAGCACTTGCCTCTCTAACTTACTGCGGCGTTAGGCACGCCTACCTGAATCCAGCTAACAGTATATACATACTGTATATTGGTGCTGAAAAACTTAAAGTGATATTAAAGCTTGGTTTAAAAAAAAAAAAAAAGCATGTTATACTTACCTGCTCTGTGTCTGGGTTTTGCACAGAACAGCCATGATCCTCTTATTTTTGGGTCATTTCGCCGGCACTCCTGGCTGCTCCCCCTCAAGCAGTACCCCCAGAGAAAGTCGCTTTTCCTGGGGGCACTGCTCTATGTGTCCTTAAGACACAGCCACCGCTCAGCCCCACCCCCTGTTCTCTCCTCATTGGCTCACTGGTTGTGAATGATAGCAGTGGAGCCAATGGAAATCCCCTGCTGTCTTAGCAAATGAGGAGGGGGAGTCCCGGAACAGCCAAGTCTCTTGTGCACATCATTGGATAGAGAGGGGGCTCAGGTGAGTATTAGGGGGGCTGTGGGGGGAGCAGCACACAGAAGCTTTTATACCTTTATCCATAGAATGGATGAAGGTAAAAATCCTTCAGTCTTTACAATCACTTTAATAGAAATTGAATAATCTATTTTTTAACAAGGTATAATCACCACCTTCTCAGAATGTAAGTCGTTACAACTGAACTAGCAGACAATAAGGTCCTCCCAATCAGACTTTCCCCTTTAATTCTTCTGCAGCAAAATGTGAGGGTCGAGCCTATGATACTGGCTATGCGATACAGTTTATTGATTACTAGATTCCTGAGGTGGTTAATATACTCGATATAATGCCAAGAGCTCTATCACACACAATAAGGAAATACACACTCAGTTAAATTCGAAAAATGAGAGAAAAATGTTTCAGGGTGGTCTTACCAACAACGATATTTGTGATGGGTTATGGAACCACACTCAGAATTCGTAAGGCCACTCATCGGATGTCCCATAAAAAATGTTCAGAGGGCTTCCAAAACATTGATCGATAGAACCTTAGATCAAGATAGCATGATATTCAAGAAAGTGTATCTGATCATGTTACAAAAAGTGTGTGTTTGAGATGGTGATCTTTAGGTTGAGAGCATGTGCCCTTTCGTTTTTGAACTTTTCTCTTTAATTTCCAAAATTCTCTCATCTAAGGACTAGCCAATTTCTGCCTCTAAGGGGGGTTTGTTTGCTTTGAAGATCACCTCTCCTAGATGGGTCGTTTTCTTTCTTTGTATGCTCAGGGTTATAAATAGGACACAAGAAGTATCCTCCTCATTGTGTCAGCATAGCTGTCATCTATAGGGCATGGATGCAGTGCGGCTGAGATCAGTATCATTGTTAGTTGAGTGGGTAAGTGAGTAGGCAAGGAATCATACAGTCTTAAAGCAGCTATCAATTCCAAAAGCAGCAGAAAGGGACACAGGATGGAGATTTTTTGCATGGCTAAGTATTTAAATTTTTTTTAAGGGAAACACATTTGTTTAAAATTGAAAGTTAAAGGCAAAACTTAAAGTGGTTCAAAGGCTGACGTTTTTTTACCTTCTTGCATTCTATACAAAAAGCTTCTGTGTGCAGTGCCCCCCCCAATCCTTACCTAAGCTGCCTCCAATCCAGTGATGTTCACGATAGACTCGGTTGTCCCAGGACTCTCCCTCCTCATTGGCTAAGACAGCAGCAGGAGCTCATTGGATCCCACTGCAGTCAATCACAGCCATGAGCTAATGAGGAAAGAGCAGGAGGGGGGCTATATGTGTCTTATGGATGCATAGAGCATCAGGTCGGGAGCAAGCATGCAGCAGTGGTCCAAAGGCAAGTGGCTTTCTCTGGGGCCACTGATCTAGAGGGAGGAGCAAGGAGAGCTGACGGGGAACCTAAAAAGAAGAGACACTGCACAGAACAGGTACGTATAACATGTTTTTTTTTTTAAACAAAACAAAACAAAAACAAAGCTTTAATACCACATTAAATTGTACTGAGGGTTTAATATTACTTTATTGAGTCCTGCCCTAGGTTCTGGAGCCTGGAGGCTTTGTAGAGCTTAGTAGAGTCCACATCTACCTGGTAGCCAGATCTCATTATTAGTTTATGCTGTGCACAGGTCTTTGTGCATGTGAGTTAACTGATGGTCAGGACTCTCTCTCTCTCTCTCTCTCTCTCTCTCTCTCTCTCTCACTATTGTGAGAGTCTACTGCTGGGTGACAAGGCTCAGTGTTGACAGAACACTAAAGGCTCATTCACATTATGAGCGGGACTGCGTTGGGTGGCTATTCCCAAATCTACCACAAGACAAGGCAAATTGCCATGTCTCCAGTGTGGCTGGTTGGCAGTGTGCAGGCAGCGTGTGCTGCAAAAAATTCTGCATTCTGTACTTTTACCAGGGCAACACAGGTCAGCACATGCTGCCCAATAGAACTTTCCAAAATGTCACTGTGTGACATACTGCGCTGCGTTGTAACGGCTGTTGTGAATTGACCCTTAAAGGTGCAAGGACTGCCTTTTGATTTGGTGAACCCATTCAGGACCCCTTATTAGTTGGAAACTGATCTGAGTTTAGTTAGGGGCTCAAACGAGCAGATGAATTGGACTTGCAGTAGATAACCCTGTTGTGCTGACTTCAATTGTCCAAAACACAATTTTTTTTATTTTGCTAAAACATGATTGCTTATCCTTTGCAAAGTGAATTTTCACTTCTTTAGTAACTCATGGTCTGGGTATATTTTCTTCCTAGCAGCCAATCACATCTCCCATGTATGTTTTATCATGCCCTAGCAACAAGAAGAAGAGAAGCTTATATACAAATAACTAGTTATGCTGTTTAAAATGAATACTTGATGGTGCTGTATTTATTCCTTCTGACTTTCTGAAAGGTACAATTATGATGCAAGGTGCTGCTATGAGATGTGTATGGAAAAAAATACTATCCAATCAAAGCTAGAAAACTGAAACGACTAATAAGAAAAGTTTTTTTTTAATTTCTCAGAAGTTTCATTCATAAAGTTTTAAAAGCAATATTCTTGAAATTTCTTGCCAAATAACACTTCTGCCTTTCCCTTGTAATTTTCATAAATTTACATCTCAGAAGAAAAAAATATAATTTATACTTAGGATATGCTACAAAGGAAACTTAAAAAGAGTGGTTTTCCAGGAATATATTATTAATGTAGTATGTTATCAGATAGGATTTTAGCATGATTTTAACCACTTGAGTTCTGGGTGTCGTGTTAAAACAGAGCTCCAATTGCATTTTTTTCTGGTACAATATTTTTTATTAAAGTATTTTAGACAAATCAACAAATTCCCACGCATGGGATACGAAAACACAGGTATACATAAAGCACATAGTAGAAAACATACTATTAAAGGAACTATTCACAAATCACCACCGTCACCCCAGCCGGGGCGGGGGGCAGTGCGATATGCCTGAGCCAAGAGGCCCAGGGGCCAAAGCAGAAAAAAGGGGGAGGGAGCGGAGTTATCCGCAGAACGGGGGAGAAAGAAAAAAAAAAAACAAAAACAAAAAACAAAAAACAAAAAACAAAAAAAAACAACAAAAAAAACAAAAGAAAAAATAAAGAAAAGAAAAAAAAAAGCAAAAAAAAAAAAAAAAAAAACAACCCTTGCGCAATAGAGGAAGAAGGAAAGGAAGAAAAAGGCAGAACAGCGAGCAAAAGCTCGGAAACACAGAGAGAAAGAAAGAAGCCTCAGGCTGGAAAAAAGGACAAGTTAATTTTAGAGCCCCAGACTAGACAGGTGTAAACTAGGGAATGTATAGGACCACCACGGGGCCCATACCTTGAGAAATTTAGCATGAGAGTCATGGAGGACGCTAGACATCTTTTCATGGATCATAAGGGTCGTCAGGGTATTCTTGACCTCTGGGAATGGAACAGAAGGTTTTTTTCAGGCCCTCGCTATTGTCCGCTTGGCAGCGATAAATAAGTATGTAGCTAACTTCTGTTGGTGAGAGAAGAGGCCTGGAATTGGGCAATGGAGTAATGCATATCTAGCGTCCTTACGGAAGGGGACATGGAATAGGGAGGATAATAGGCCAAAGACCCTTGACCAGAATCTAACTAAGTGGGGACAGGACCACCATATGTGCAGCTCATCCCCTCGCTGACCACAACCCCGAAAGCACCCGTCAGTACACGCAGGGTTCGACTTGGCAATGTGAGCTGGGACCCAGTACCAACGTAGAAGGACCTTATAGGCTGCCTCCAAAGTGGCAGTGTTGAAGGAGCATTTAGCTATGCTGGACCAGGCCTTACTCCAGTCTGCGAGATCAATAGGGGATAGATCACGCTCCCATTTAAGCACATAAGAAAGGGTAGTAGAAGAGCTACTGGAAGCAAGTAAAGAATAAATCGTAGAAATGGTGCCGCGAGCATCCGAGCAACGCTGACAGATACGTTCAAAGGCAGTGATTTGATACGGGAAGGAGCCTAGGCGCCGAAGGGAGGTTATCCAGTGTCGCAACTGAATATAGCGGAAAAATTCGGTAGACGGAGCATCATGGGTCTCGTGAATCGATGACCACAGGGGAAAGGCTCGGGTGCGAAGAAAGTGGTGAACCAATGAGAACCCATGAGCAGGCCACCAAGAAAAAACATGGGGTTGTTCTGAGCCAGGCGGGAACATAGGATTATTCAGGAGGGGAAGTAGAGGCAGGAATGGAGACATAAGTTTGCCCGAGTGCCGAATCGAATCCCATAATTTCAGACTGTGAAGCATAAGCGGGCTAACAGAAGGAGGACGCAGTTTAGGGGGTAGCCATAACAAAGCCGAAATAGGAACCGGTGCACAATTGGGCACCTCCAGCAGGACCCAAAGGGGAACATCGGACGTTGCATGGAGCATGGTAAGTTGGGAAATTTGAGCCGCCCGATAATACTTTGCAACGTCTGGAACGCCCAGCCCGCCCTGCAATCTATGAGCATATAGGGTAGAACGAGAAACCCTAGGGCGCTTATATGCCCAGATAAAATAGAGCAATCTGTTCTGGAGCGACCGTAAATAAAAAGTGGGGACCCGAACTGGGAGAGTCCGAAAAAAATAAAGAATCTTTGGGAGAATAGTCATCTTGACCGCGTGAATACGTCCAATCCAAGATAGAGTGGGGAACCGCCAAGATGTCATAAGAGCTGTGACAGTACGCAAAAGTGGGTAATAATTAGCAGAGAAAAGGGAAATATAGGAGGAAGTCAGCTTGATACCCAAATAATCTAGCGAGGAATCAGCCCAACGATAGGGAAAAAAGGATTGGAGATGCAAAACTTGGGGACTCGGAAGGGTAATATTCAAAGCAGTCGATTTATGTGGATTTATTCGAAGACCTGAGATAGTAGCGAAGCGGGCTAGAAGTGCCTGGAGATTCGGCAGGGTGGTGATAGGATTGGTGAGGGTCAAGAGGGCATCGTCCGCAAACATACTAAGTTTATATTCATCTCCTGCATAGGGGATGCCCGTGATGTTAGGGTCTGTTCTAAGGGCAATAGCTAGCGGCTCGAGAGCAAGAACAAAAAGGACTGGGGATAAAGGGCATCCCTGCCTCGTTCCCCTAAAAATGGGGAAGGAGGGCGAGAGGCACCCGGCATAACGAACCGAGGCAGAAGGGGACGAATAAAGGGCCGTCAACCAAGACAATATCGAGTCTCCGAAACCCCAGCGATGCAATACATAACGCAAATAATCCCACGAAAGGGAATCAAAAGCTTTATAGATATCAAGTGAAAGAAGAAAGCCAATTGCATTTTTTTAAATTGATGTGTAGTGCCTGGCTACTTCCAAGTACTGGTGCTTTGTAAATTTAAAGAGAGTGAAGTGGCTCTGATCCAGTTAATCTGTTCAAATTGGGTCTCTGTCTCAGCTTGGCTGTGCTGTGGGCTCATTATGTTGTTTCTGGGGTGCTGTTCCCACCCCAGGACGATGGGTGGCAGCAGTGGAGTTGAGGTTTGGGTGCTTTTCTCAAGCCAAGCAGCCTATCGGGAGGGTTTCTCCTCGCTGTGCATGCTGGGGGAGGGTATTTATGGGACAGACGCCATTGGTCTGGGTTGTTCTTCGAGTGTGGCACCCACCTTTAGGGTGACTGCATCACGGCACCCTGGCGAAATGGCCTTTCAGGCCGGGTGCACGTGCCACGCAGTGTTCCTGGTTCCAGGACCACATTGGTCCAGAACATTTATGCTGTGGCTGGGCCCCAGTAATCGACTGGGTCCCCAATCCTGAGAAGATCCCAAGCGTGTTCCCAATGAGAGGAAGCTGTTCGTGGGGAGTCCATCTGAGGAGAGCCAAGAGAGGCTGGCAATCCAATAGGGTCTCGACAATCCACTGGGGATCAAGGTAACCAGTTACTGAAAGGCTGGACGTTGGTCACCTATCATTCGGTAACCTGCAAACTGCCTGAAGGAGATCCAGGCCAAAATCTATTAAGGAGGATCACCTCCGCTACCTCAATCCTAAGGAGGGTCTGTGGCAAAGACTTTTCCTCTAAGTTCCGAGTGATACTCTGGCTGTCAGGTCAGTGAGAGAGACCTGTCCAGGTACGCTATACCCACTTCGGCTGGAGTGACGAAGACGACTAAGTGTTGTTGGAAGCAGGGCTGTTTCCCTATTGTACGCCTGAATCTGCTATTTCTCCTTTTATTTCAATTCTTCTATCACCACAAGTTTTATTGTTTTTACCCGGCTGGGTAATAAAGAGCACAGAAAAAAAGACACCTGTCGTGGACATTCCGTTACTACTATATTCACCATACACCCCTAGACGGCGGAGGAGCCATGAGATAACATGCAACCCAAAACAAACCAGCAGCTCCTTTGGGGGTAGTGCTATACGTGGGGGTCCGGGATAGGCTGTTACCTCGAACAACCAAATTGAGAAGATTTATTCCGCCATTGAAGCAAGGAATTGTCATGGTGTTGGACTGTGCTGTTGAGGAGAGAGTTAACGTCAGGTAGTTAAAGTTTGGGCGCACGTGCAGCGGAGTGACGTGTGTCTGCAACGTGCAAGAAAAATAACTCAAAGTGGGAGGAGTTACCCACCCCCGCGTCAAAGGACAGAGTGCCCGCCCATGAGAGAGTCATGCAAGCATGTCTGTGCCTCGGACGCCGTTTGAGAGATTGTGGTACCCGATGTCTATGCCGGGAGTCAATACGATGCCTGCTGCCCCGGAGTCCCCCTGACCGAAACCGGGATTCAAATGAGGACCCAGGGGAGGTTTGTACTATTTTCCAGTGGTAGCGTTAAGGCCCTTGGACTGTCCTGCCCCCGATGTGCGGAGCTAGCTGTCCGGATTTTGCCTTTTTCTCGGTGCAAGAAGTGCTGGGAATATTTGTTCCATGTGGAGAAACCAACGGAATCTGCCCGTGAGTACCGGGTGGATTGAGTCACTGGAACGGTGACCGCGGAAGAAGAGGTCCCATGGCCTGCACCTGCTTCTACTGCTTCTATTGCTGATCCCGATGTCATGACTGTATCTTCCACACTCACCATGCCATCGGCTGCTACCCTGATTGTGACGTCGGAAGTAAGTGACACTGAAAATAAAGAGAATGTGCCTGCTGTGAAGGTGGATGTTGCTACCGAAACAGTGTGCATGGCGGTGGTCCCCGCTTGGCTCACCTCTGGAAAAATGGGCCCCGCCAAGGTCTCCCATGGCTGTGGTCGAGGCCTACCTACATGTGGACATGACAAGCACTTCAGGGAGAGCGTTGCCCCTGTCGAGGCCAAATCCAAGCCCAAGGACAAGGTCAGTACACTTGTTAAAGAGCGTGTCTGTATGCCTGCTAAAGAGTACCACACTTCTGAAATTCACTCTTCCTCCGATGTGGAGGAAGAGGTTTGAGCCGGAGCTGCCCGAGTCACAATGGGGCAGAAACTCCCATGCCTCCGAACCCTGCAAACACAAAAGACGCTCCTGGGATACCGCGCCACAGACTGATGTCCCGCAGCTGACATGGAGAGTTGCGGTGCCAAGCACCAGTGTTGTTAAAGAGACTGCTCCCATACCAGCTGCATTGCCTGTTGTGAAGAAGGCACCCGACGCTATTGTTATGTCAGGACTTGGACACCCCTGTACCATACTGAAACTGGCTCGCCTTCAGTGTCTAGTAATGAAGAAGGTGGCCCTGGACTACGGGTGGGAATTTCCCTACGTGCCCCCAGCTCTCATGACACTGATTGAGGAAATGAGAGAGGAGTGGTGCAAGGATGCAATATGGGAATACTTGAATGTCCCAGAAGCTGCTTGTGACACGGACTACACTTTTGTTACCCTTGGCCACCGGTTTGAAGGTTGCCTAAAGTGGAGTGGAGCCCTGGTCGGTACATCTACAGTGACAGAGTGGTCATCAAGTCCCGGAAAAGTGAATCGGGTTTATTCAATTACCACAATGAATAACCAAGGGGACATCATCACTTTGCCTGACCCAAGACTTTACCTGTAGAACCCGTACCTACAGTGTAACTTTTGTTTCTGCTGATATTTGAAGAAATTATGGACGGGAACGATTGCCCCTTTTCAGTTTTGTTTTCATTCTTCCTCCGGATCCACATTTGGCGGTAATGTGAAGAACTTCGGGGGGATATAATGATAGGTTAGTAAGATTAGGGTCCCGCGGATTTCATCACAGCAAAGAGAAAAAAAAGAAAAAGAAGAAAAGTTTTTTTTTCTCTATCTGATGGCTCTAATTTAAGCGTGGACTGCCTTATGTTGGTAGTACCAGCGCACTGACCACTAGGGGCAGTGTTCTGCAGCTTCTACCACCGCAGAAAGACTAACTTGTATATATTTTCTCCTAGGCCCTTGCAGTTTGAGAAAATCTCAGCACTTATTCTTTTTTTTTTTTTTTTCAATATTTCTTTATCATTATTTTCAGAAAAATGAACAATGCGTACAAACAATTAATCAATCAAGTCAGTTGTCCCAACTGGAGCATAAGAACTAATATTAGGTGGTTCAGTTCCGTTGTAGTGCAGTCGACCTTACAAGGTATGAACAACATACAAGTTATAAATGTGAACATGGTCAGCACCAGCGGGGGGGGGGAAGTGGGGGGGGGCACCAACAGGGTGCATATTTGCATTTTATAGTATTAGGTATAAGAGAAGAAAAATACAGTATCGACAATTCAGTGATATAGAAACCATCATACTGTTACAGTACATTTTGGGTGTGCGAACCAAGCTGACCATTCACTCAGCACTTATTCTTGAATGTGTCTCTTTGGGAGGAAGAGAGGCTTCACCTTAGGTGGGAGAGGTGCAGCTTCAATTCCACCCTCAGTGACTATAAATGTATGTTTTTGTGTGTGTTCTTCCAATTTTTGTTTTTCAGGTTATTGATCATCTATCAAAGCTGTCGGAGAATGGGGCAGGATAGATAGTCAGGAATGATTAATGTCATAATACATCACTGTGAATATTGTACAAAGTAATGTTGATATTTTTATATTTTTCTATCTTTTCTATCTCCTCTCTTTAACTGTAAAGCAGATTCAGGTCAGGTGTTCAGGCTTGAACACCAGTTTTGTTGGGACACTGAGGACATGAATAAAAATTCAGTCTGTCCTCAGGCTGAGAAAACCTTAAAACTTTAGCCAGTAAGTTGGCCTATATTTTTTTTTTTGTGGGTGTCTATCTCTCTATGGGGGTGACCCAGCCCTATCGGGACTGGGTTCTTCCCGAGGGTGTAGCCCCCTCTTTGGTGAATATGCTGCAATCTCTGGGGGTCTCTTACTGTTTGGGGGACCAAGGGTATTCCCCTGAGAGATATACAGTATTTCTATATTTATATTTATAATATCCTTCTGTAGGTCTTCCTAATTCTTTGGCTGGGACTGTTGGTGGATTGTTTCTTTTTTGGCGCCCTTATTGAGTGACTCTGTGGCCCCTTTGTGTGATGAAAGGCGGTTACAGACTTCCAGGATGGTCTTTGGTGCTGAGGCAATACTTTTTCCAAATCAATCTGTTTGACATGTAAGCTTGATGACTTTGCTGACAGCTGTTTTTCGTGTAATGATGTATTTCAAATGCATTTATACTGTATCTTACAATTTCAGAGGTAGAATCAGTCCTTGAAGAAGATTATAATTTATGCACTTTTTTTAACACGTTGGACTTTCCCACTACTCACCATCAACAGTAGTTTGTATGGATGGTTCTAAAACATGTAGTAGGGTTATACCACTTCTGCTAACTTTTGTACAATATTTATGATGCATGTATGTTTTTTCCTTATGGTTCCACCTATGGGAATCGTTTTATCATGTTAATTTTGTATTAATAAAATTATATATTTTCTTATAATAATTTTTCTTTATCATACTTTCAAAATTGCCTTTAAAATCCCATTAAGAGGTTTCATATCTTTAAGAAACCAGTTCACTTAAACTTAAACTATATCTCTACCGCAATAAATGCTTCCTACCTTCATGCTAGTAAACTTCTTTAGATTTCAAACTGAGCTAAGCAGCTTATTGTACAATCTTGACTTAACTCCTGTAAGCATGCCCCAGAGTTGCATCAACCTGGGCCAGCCAATCAAGAAACCCAAAACCCAAAGCCCAAAAGAAGGGCAGGCAAAGATGGAAGCACTAGTAGCTCAATTGTTAGGTTGGCTTTATTTTTTCCCTAAACTACTGCTCTTCCCAATGTACACATACATGTATCCTAACTTTCATTATCTCTGCTACATCTCCATTTAGTCACCTAGTGCAAAGGAGTTGAAAACATGCATGCTCGGAAAACAATTTGACGTGCTCGGAAGCATTGAACTTTATTTTTCTAGGCTCGTCGTACTGCTGTATGTCACCGCGTTTTTGACGGTCAGAATTTGGTGTGTTCATGTGTATGCAAGACAGCTTGAGCGAAATTCCATTGGAAAAACCTGTCTGAGTTTATTCTGACGGAAATACTGGTCGTGTTTATACAGCATAAGTGTCTCAAACTGATGTGAAGAGGCGCATGCTGCACTTGTCCATCTCTGTCACTGTCATCTCTGTCACTGGCCCTAACTCTGTGGACTACAATACCCACCATGTAGAGCTTCTGCCTTTCAGCTTCAGGTCATATGATGCTTAATCAGAGAAATGTATGCTCTCATAGAAACACGTCATGTGCCTGAATGCTGGTGGCTATTTAATGCTACATGTTTTTACAAAAAAAGGCTGTTGGTTAAACCAAGGTTAGTTTTCAATATAAAGTTGTAAAAATTATTTGGTAGTATTATTAAAGTGAACCGTACACTAAAATGCAAGGTACCCTTATTATACCAAGGCCCTTGTCAAAATGCTGCATTAAACCTAAAGGTTAGAAAATATATTTACTGTATACCCAGCTCTTGGTAATGCAGAGTATTCCAAATCTCGCATGACAAAACTCCAAGACAGTGTGGAACTATCCTCAGAATTTCCAGGATCTTGTCAGATAGGTGCAACTGGTGGAAGCTAGGGTGAGTTAAATATATTTTCACATTTTTCTCCATATTTTTCTTTTTACAGGTATAGGGGCCACTTCACATTGTTGCGTTGCAGTTTGGCAGTAGCGTGGGTGGATTTTTATGAAAGAACACCAACATTTCTGCACGCTGCATCTTTGGTGCCCTTTCAGAAAACACATGACCTGATAGAAGTCTACAGGATTTTCAATTTAGTGCAAGGGTCACTTTAACATAATACAATGATTATATTTATTTGCTGTTTTGATTATATTAGCAGTGGCTGTCCTTCAACAATAACACAACATAAATTATAGTTAAATCATTTCATTCTTACTTTTTATAAAGCTATTACTTATATTGTAGATTTAGCTCATTTGAAAGTACATAGCGATACAGATATTCAATTGCATAAAGTCAGGCATGTAGAGGATTAACTGTCATTGGGGAAATGAAAATCTATTTTCTCTAGGATTAACACATTATTTCAATTTATGTCTGAAGAAAAGAAAAAGTAAAACATATGATCTGGAAACCGCTTGTTACCAGCTTTCGCTGGAAACTGTAAAGCTTTCGAAAATCTTTAGCTAATGTCATTCATTTACCCTTGTCCCATTTCGAGAATGCAACTTCTCTCCAGCACTATACAAAACTGTAGCTTGCCTAAACTGCATTCACATTTCTAGTTTACAGTCCTGAAATACAATATTCCTACTCGGAAGTATTTTTCATAATAAACAACATAGGAAGAGTCTAGCTGCAAAGTACTTATTATTAAAGCGGGATTCCACCCGCAATTTTTTTTTTTTTAAAGTCAGCAGCTACTAACAGTGTAGCTGTTGACATTTAATAAGGACACTTACCTTGTCCTACGTGCCCGCGCTGATGGCCCCCCGATGCCGATCGCACGACTGATGCAGGTCCCGTGCCGCCATTCACACTAGGGGAAACAGGCAGTGAAGCCTTACGGCTTCACTGCCCATTTCCTACTACGCCTGTGTGAGTCTCATGCCGGCTTGTGAATGGGCGGCTGCTCTCTGAGAACACACACAGTTCCCAGAAAGCAGCACGCCCCATTCACTAGGAGAAGAAGAAGAAAACATGCCGCGGTGCCGAAGAGGCAGATTACGGACTTCCGCATAGCAACAGGTATTTCGGGTGAGTATAAAAATTTTTTTTTTTCACTTTTTTATTTTATTTTATTTTTTTAGGACTTTTGGCCAAATGTTGTTTTCCTGGGTGGAACTCTGCTTTAACGATTAACTGCCCTTTTCAATGTACTGCGTAGATCTGAAGGAACAAATGCAAGATTGCTTTTTTTTAAATACCGTATGTTATGTGTCATATCTATAATAAGTACAGTGGTAAAGACTCATATTTATCACAATTATCAGTCAAGGGACTTTGGGGTATAAATATACACTAAAAACTGAAGACAGGAAATAGGCAACCAAACAAGCAAAACCCCAGTATATCCTCTTTATTATCAAATGTTGTATATTAGTTGTAGATTCAAAAAAGACAATCCATTAGAGGTGCACATCTTCACTGGTTTCACGTTCCGATTACGATTATCATGTCAACGATTTGATTTGATTCCACGATGCATCACATTTTCGTACATGCCTGTTCAAATAATATTGGATGTACTGTCCTGATCGGCTCTCGAAAGCTCTGTACTAACAATCAGATTATCGCACAATTGCTCCGAAATCTGTATTTTTCGTACGATTTTCTGATCGTGTGTACGGGGCTTTACTCTAAGTGATGACTGAACAGTGAAGTATCTTCATGCAAGGCCACCATCTCTACATATATTACTTATATGCTTAAGGGAAAATGTCTTTTTGCCCAACCCAGCCTGCTACTCTCCTGATAGGGTTAATTTGCTTAATTTGGTTAATGAAGTTGAGGGTGGTCACTTGGCAATATTTATGTTCACTTTGCAAGATGAATGTTGGTAAATTAACTGATGTTAGGTTAAATTTCAATAGCCATTTCCATGCTGGAAAAATCCTGTTTTTTCCTTTATTCAAACTAAATTCAGTTTTGCCTTATTTTCTAGCATTTTTTCTGCAAAGTGAACAGTGTATGTTTAACCCTTTAGTGCAGTAGATTTGAGCCTATAGGTAACAGATGTAAAAAAAGTAGGGTTTTTCAATTATTGTCATTGGTCTATTTTACTTACATTTTCCTCCATTGTAAGTAATAATGCAAATATATCAAATATGCTTACATACACATTAAAGCTCATTTACTAAAGGAATAAAAAAAAGGTCAGTTTTAAAAGCTAAACCCGAGGGGAAAACCGAGAACCTGCTCGGTAACTTTTCCCCCCTACACACGACCGGGTTTCCCGACAGGAAAACTGCCATGAGAGCTTTGGTCGGGAATCCCGGCCCTGTGTATGCTCCATCGCAGTGTTTCCCATAGGAAAACTGCCGGGTTAAAAACCGCCTGGAATCCTGGCGGGAAAAAAGAGAGCTGGTTCTCTTTTTTTTTCCATGAGTTTTCCTGTCGGGAAAACTGTGATGGAGCATACACACGGCCGGTTTTCCAGGCCAAAAGCTCTCATGGCAGTTTTCCTGACGGGAAAACCGGTCGTGTGTACAAGGCTTAACAGAGGGATGTGTTGCTTTTAGCAGAAAAGTTTGTTGGCATACTGACTAATGGAAATATGGTCCTGAAAATTAAAATTTTTGTTAAAGAGTTACTAAACCAGGAGCCTGCGTTCACTATATCCAGTTCTCAAAGTACACAGAACATGGGAATGCAATTATTTTAGTAAACATAAACTGCTAAATACCTCGTCTCATCAGCTGTATATAGCTGTCTTATGACTTCTATCAATGGCAGGCAGAGCACTGGTTAAAGCTCGTAGGAGTTTTCATTCTGCTCTGACTGTCCTATGAGGCTGCATGACCCCTAAATCTCTGTCTGGACTGTGCTGATTGGCCATGTGCTGATCACATGCACCATCATGAAAAAATTTCTCTAGCAATACACTAGCAAATTGAGCATGATCAGAATGCCTCCAAGGCTCTGTTCTATCAGCAGATGGATTGGGGACAGTAAAAGAAGGTGAGGATCAGGGAAGATAGAATCAAACAGCCTTTTTACACAATGCAGATGATTAGCCCCTTACTGCATATACAGGCTGCTATTACTGTTGTGGGTTTAGAAATACTTTAAGGGCCAGTACACACCACATGCAGTACAGTGCATTTTTTTCTGCATCAAAAATGCATGAAAAGTAGGTTATAAGGTTTCCAATGGCATAGTTCACACCAGTGCGATCAGTTCCAGAGTTTTCCAGTTCCAGATAAAAAAGTAGAACTTACTGCATTTTTCCATCACTGGACTGTACTGGATCGCATAAAAAACGCACCATATGGAATGCATATGGAAGTGAATAAAAAAAACACACCGTAACACGTCAAAAATGCAATAAAAAATGTGCATGCAAAAACGCATCCGATACAGATCTGGAGTGCGTTTTTGTGATGTGAACCAACCCTAAGTGAACAAGCTCTACTACTTTAAGAAATTCAACCCCTATATATTATGTTTTCTGTACTAAAAATATATCAAATAAATGAAAAAGTAAATTGAAACAAAAAAATTTGTACAATGATAAAGGTTTAAGAAAATCTGCAAACACATTTATGTCAAAAAGGAAAACCGATGATAAACCGTTAAGGATAATATTGGCCAATGCATACTTCAGTCTATTTATGGGAGTAAGTTGACTGAATAGTTTTCCAATAATTAATGTTTTGTGAGGATTTATCACACATAATTAAAATGACAAGAGGGCTTTGGGTAAAGATAAGTAGAGTGGAAGACAAAGAAATACAAATGAAGAACATGCTTAGTTTAAAAGCTTTTTAACATCTGTATAGAAACTCCTCTTCTGTATTTGTCTCTTAAGGTGGAACCTGCGCTTAAAGTGGTTCTATGCATTAGGGGAAAAAATTCCATTAGCTGTTCCCCCCACTCCCTAAACTCTGAGTCCTACAGCATCCATTGGCTCCCTCTGCTATCAGTCAAATCCAGTGAGGGGGTGGGTCGGAGCATCGCTGTGTGTCTATGGATGCACACATCATGGCCTAGGAGCACTTTAAGGGAACTCTTTACCTATATTCACCAATGTTCAATAAGTTATTAGTTTGTGTAAATGTTGGGTGAAAACATTGATAAGAGTCACGTTGTTGTATATTTGTTGGTAGCCCTAGAAAATTCTGAGAACTTATACATTATGTAGTGTCAAAGCCCTGCTATCATTCTTGTATTAATAGAAAGTTCCCTAACAAGGAGCTTCAACAGCCTTTACTTAAAAGATAAATAAATCCTTATTTTTTCATCTACAGATGGACATTAGCCAAAAATAACACAAAGTGTATATCGTATTTGCCGGCGTATAAGGTGACCGGGCGTATAAGACGACCCCCTAACTTTACATTTTTTTAAAGATTGTTTGCCTGTACTCACCGTATAAGACAACCCCGATTCCGATGCTTCATATTTCTTTCTTCTGGAGCCATATTCTTCTTCATTCTTGCTGGAGCTGAAGCCAATCACGGCGAGCGATGTATTCTATTAATGAATACAAAGCCTGCTTGGATTGGCAGAGGCTGTAATATCATCAGCCCACGCCTCTCTGACTCTCAAAGGCTATCCGAGCAGGCTACTGTATGTAGGCACTCGGATTGGCAGAGGTTGTTACCCCAGTCCGAGCAGGCTCTGTATTTATTTGAATACATCGCTCACCGGGATTGGCTAAGCGGTATATACTGTATGTAGCCAAAGCTACATACAGTATTACCCAGGGGCGGACTGACCATTCGGGCACTCGGGCACTGCCCGAGGGCTCCATGCCACTAAGGGGCCCCATCAGGGTTGCCAGCCTCAGCAAAACCAGGGACAGTATGTAAAAATCTGTGTTTTTTTTAAATCCCAAGATTATAGCTGCCTCGCCTCTCCAGTACCTTTTCAGTGTGTGTATGTAAGCTGTGTGTGTATATTGTGTGTCTGTGTGTGTATACTGTGTATGTATACTGTATGTGTGTGTGTGTGTGTGTGTTTATAGTATGTGGCCCCATAATCTATTGCCTAGGGGCCCCAAAATCTCCTATTGCCCAGGGGCCCCATAATCTCCTATTGCCCGGGGGCCCCATAATCTCCTATTGCCCAGGGGCCCCATAATCTCCTATAGCCCGGGGGCCCCATGAGTTGTCAGTCCGCCCCTGGTATTACGGAACATCCAGCAGGCATCCAAGCAGCTGACCCGGCATATAAGACAAAGTGTAAAAGGTAGTCTTATAAACCAGAAAATACAGGGGGCGAGATTTACATACATTTCCGCTACGCAGCGGCGGCGTAACGTAATCCATTTACGTTACACCGCCGCAAGTTTCCAGCGTAAGTGCCTGATTCACAAAGCACTTACCTGTAAACTTGCGCTCGTCGCAAGCCCCCCAAATTCAAATGGGGCGGGCACCATTTAAATTAGGCGCGTTCCCGCGCCGAACGTACTGCGCATGCTCCGTCGGGAAAATTACCCGACGTGCATTGCGCTAAATGATGTCGCACGGACGTCATTTGTTTAGACGTTAACGTAAATGGCGTCCAGCGCCATTCACGGACGACTTACGCAAACAACGTGATTTTTTAAATTTCAACGCGGGAACGACGGCCATACTTAACATGGCTTAGAACACCTAGGGCTCAGCCCTAATTTTACGACGCAAATCTTGACGGAAACGACATAAAGTTAGAGCGACGTGTAACTCGGACGTTCGGGAATCGCTGTAACTAGTCATTTGCATATTCTACGCCGACCGCAATGGCCTCGCCACCTAGCGGCCGGCCTAGAATTGCACTCTAAGATCCGACAGTGTAATTCAATTTCACCTGTCGGATCTTAGGGCTATCTATGCGGAACTGAATCTATGAATCATCCGCATAGTTAGGACGGGCGGATCACAGAGATACGACGGCGTATCAGGAGATACACCGTTGTATCTCTTTTGTGAATCTGGCCCAGTATTTGTAATGTGTTTGAATACTCCTAATACTTCTTATTTATGATATTTTCATCTCTTCAAACTCTATACCAGTTTAATTAGGCAGCTTGGGTTTTCATTAAAAAAGAAAATCATGAATGCATTTATATTTGGTTGACTTTCTATGAAACCTATAAATAAAGTCATATAAAGTTAAACAAAAATGCACATGTCTCCAGCTATGACACCAACATTAAGAAAGGTCACCTAATGCAAATAGCTAATTACAAAGACACAGGGGAATAGGGATTATGGCAACTTTAATGTATGATTTGTAATGATTTGCCTTCATCTGTTGTCTACTTACTTGTCTCTTAATGGACTTTTAATGGAAGACAAAGCATCGATTGGCAGGCCATTAGAATAATGCCCATGCTATGCAAATTACATTTCAATTTAAACATTTTTAATGTAATATGTAAAGGCATTTTCATTATTTTCATATACAAATTACAAATATATAATTTCATTTAGATTACATTTCTTAATAAAAAGATGACAACGTTTCTTTCTCAGGTTTGCTGTAAAGCCCAACTCCTTGATAAGGAATTCTTTCTTTTTTTCCCATGGGTCGTGTAATATCAGGGGGTTCTTCTATTTCTCTTCTTGCTGCATTGGTAGGAATAATTTTCTGCTGAAGAAAATGGAACTCACGTAGAGGTCTTACCTGCAGAATTCTCCTTTGAGCACCAGCAGGCATGGCAACAAACCCCAGGGGTGTATCCATGATGGCCTGGGCTCATTGGAAGTCAGTTGAATGACGCACCCTAGAAGGGGCAGGCAGCCAGTGGTGGTAAAGGAGACAGACTGTAAGTACTGCCAGAAAACTTATTTTTTATGCAGAGGGATAATTTTAATTATAACTAGAATTATACTTTATGTTATCCCTTTAATTGTTTTATCTTAAAATGTTCTGGTTTTGTTCTTATACTTGTCCAGATCTTGCTTATATTTTTTAAATCTACTCAAAAGTTACTACGCTACTATACTACTTGTTTATTTTCAATTTTACATGGATCAATTTGGTCTGTTTTACAAAATAAATAAAAAATTACTTTAACAACTTTTCAGGCACAGATTTGTAATAAATGTTAGACTTTTTTTTTACCTCATGGCTTTTCTGCTGGATGACTTAGAAGTTGATTTTCTAAAGGCAAGTAGGCTGTTCACTCTGCACGGAAAGTTGAAACTTTGCATGGGAATTTTCCCCAGAGCTTGGTGAATGTAGTGAAAATTCACTTCGCAAAGAATACCAGATTATGTACAAGGACGATTTAAAATTGCATTTTTGCTTACACATGATTGGATGATGGTCAGCAGAGCTTCACCTCATTCACTCAGCACACCTCTTGCAAAGTGGAAAGTGCATGTGCCTTTGGTAAATGAACTTCATAATGTTTGAAAAATATCTAACTTGCTATCAAAACATGGGAACTACAGTATCACGAATAGCATGCAGAGTAGATGTAAAGTCAAAACAGCACCATGGACAGCAACAGCATTTCATAGCTGGATAATGCACTCCCGGTAAGCTTATGGGGTTGATTTACTACAGGCAAAGAGACTGTGCACATTGCAAAGTGCACTTGTAAATGAGAAACTCTGCTGACTTCCATCATCCAATCATGTGTAAGCAAAAATATATATTTTTTTTTCCTTGCTTCCTTATGTGTGTATCCTTTGCAAAGAGAAGCTTTACCTCATTTATTAACCACTTCCAGACCTGCGCACGACGATGTACGTCCTATTTTTAAAGATTGATATCTCGGTAACGGCAGCAGCTGCTGTCACAACCGAGGTATCAATCTTTAGTGTGCGCGGTCTGGAATCCGATAATGGCGGTCTCCGCGGCGTATTCACCGCAAGATCGCCGTTATCGGTGGCGGGAGAGGGCCCCCCCTCCCGCCGCTCTCCCGCGCCCTCCGCCGCTTACCGGAGCCGTCGGTAGTGGCGGAGGCGATCGGGTGCTGTCGGCTGGTGAGCGGGGACGAGACTGAAGGAAAAATCTCCTTCGCCCGTCCCCATAGCTCGGCTGGGCGGAAGTGACGTCAAAACGTCAGTCCCGCCCAGCCTCTTAAAGAGACAAATTTTTTTTTTGGTCATTTGAAAAAATTACATTTTTTATTTTTTTTTTATTTTTTGCATTTAAGCCCAAATATGAGATCTGAGGTCTTTTTGACCCCAGATCTCATATTTAAGAGGACCTGTCATGCTTTTTTCTATTACAAGGGATGTTTACATTCCTTGTAATAGGAATAAAAGTGATCAAATTATTTTTTTTTTTTTCAGTGTAAAAAATAATAAAATAAATAAAAATAAATAAGAAAACAAAATTTTTTTTTTTTAAAGAGCCCCGTCCCGACGAGCTCGCGCGCAGAAGCGAACGCATACGCGAGTAGCGCCCGCATATGAAAACGGTGTTCAAATCACACAAGTGAGGTATCGCCGCGATCGTTAGAGCGAGAGCAATAATTATAGCCCTAGAGCTCAAAAAATGCAATCTCTAGAATTTTTTAAACATCGCCTATCGAGATTTTTAAGGGTAAAAGTTTGACACCATGCCACGAGCGGGCGCAATTTTTGGGCATCATTTTACTCGGCGTAACATTATCTTTCACAATTTATAAAAAAAATTGGGCCAAATTTATTGTTGTCTTATTTTTTAATTCAAAAAAGTGAATTTTTTCCAAAAAAAGTGCGCTTGTAAGACCGCTGCGCAAATACGGTGTGACAAAAAGTATTGGAATGACCACTATTTTATTCTCTAGGGTGTTAGAAAAAAAATATATAATGTTTGGGGGTTTTAAGTAATTTTCTAGCAGAAAAAACTGTTTTAGTCTTGCAAACATCGAATCTGAAAAACACCTAAGGTCTGGAAGTGGTTAAGCTCTGGAACAACTACACTTTGCAAAGTGCACAGTCTCTTTGCCTTTAGTAAATTAACCCTGTGTCTCTATTTTTACTATAGTTACTGTTCATACATTTACAAAGTAGCTATGGAGCAGATTTTGAAGACCAATTATCTCAATGATGCCACATGTTTAGTAAATGAAAAGGCTGTATTTGTTGCAGCCATTGATACACCAAACTCATCCCCACCCAGAAACTTGTATTGTTTGTCTACACTAGTACAATAGCCCCCTTACTTGGCTTTTTGCAGCCTGAGAAATATGAAACTATTGACAGATTTTTAAATCATAATTTGTAGTTTAATACATGAACATGCTTTAAAACCCTTATATCAAAATCTTGCGCTAGCAGTTAATAAATGGGAATATGAACCTCTGATGTCTGTTGCTGCTGCTCAAAGTGCCAAACCATTTACATAATACAACACAGCGCATTACAGTGTCAACCAAAACAAATATAAATTGTGAACACAAGTCTCTAAATTATTTAGCCATAATAGACTATGCAAAGTTCTTTTAGTGTCCAAAAATATTCATTTCGTGGTGAACTTTCTGCCTTATAAGTGCTTCATGCTCATAGATTAAACAAGAAGTGCTATAGTGCTCAAAAACATCACAAGGAGAAGTGTGGCCCGCACACTCTCGTATCCTTACTCACCGGATAGAATGGACCCCTAGCCGCTAGGCATAGGAGTCAAACTTGTGATGGTGAGGGGGTGATTTTTTTTCTCTCTCCTCCAGGATAACCCATGGACCAATGGAGTAGGCAGCTACCAATTATGATATCACTTATAATCAATCAGGATCAATAGGGAAAAGAAGCTCTCATAGTGTAGTGACTTTGTTTTTTGAGATAAGAAGAATAAAAATGCACTTACACACTAAAATACATGTATCTGCTTCAAAGAGGCACAAGGTGCTAGACTGACAGTAGTTGTAACCACCTTCTGGGACCATGGACAAGTTGAACATGACGTCACCAGGAAACAGAAATTCCTCGGCGCGTTTCACTCCTCCAACAGGGCATCGTCAAAGACAGCAGTGACGGTACCAGAAGATGGATGAACAAAACCTGACACCCATTGCATGTTACTGGTCAGTCTGCAATACCAGGTATCATGTGCAGATTGTGCTGTAAGAAAAAAAAGTCGCCAAACTCTTCCCACTATAATACTTGTGAAACAAATACTCCAGGTCCCTGCCTAACACTCATACAGAGTCACAGGTACCACAACCCATAACAACAACACATCATAAAAAACAATGTTTGAGACTCAACTCTAGGATATAATTATAGTAGAGAGTCAGCCTGGAGAGGGTTAAATAAAAAGGGCAATTGCTTCCCTTTCAGGCCTACTTATTAGGAAGTTGGTTAACGAGGCTTAGAGGAATGGCTGTGTTGCTATCAGAGCTGAAGAGAGCTTGATGCTGGAAGGACACATGTTGCCTCTGACTTGATCCTCCTGGGTGAGCTTGCCTGAATAGGGACTTTACTGCGATTGTCTTATTCTGCTAAGTAGTTTGTGTGTCGCTGGAACTGCCTATGAAGCAAAGACTGTCAATTTTCTGTTGCTTTTTGCTGAATAAAGCCTTTCAAGCTGACTAAACTTTCTCACAGCTGGCTGTCCAACCCTCTGATCCCTTAAAGTTGGTGGAGGGTATAGTGGGCAGTTTTAGTTGTGCAGTCAAATCCCATGCCCTGGGTTAAAGATGCACAGGCTGTGAAATCTTCTGAACAAACAAGGACCTGGTTAAGCAGCTGCTGCTGGCTAATGCGCAGGCTCAGGCCTGTCAGGAGCAGGTCCTGGCACAGTCAGTTGCTGAACAACAATAGACCAACTGCTTAGTGGTGAAACAGATAGTGGGCCCATTGATAAGGGTGACCCGCGGAAGGCAGTGCAGTAGACCCTGCAAAAGATGACAGCCTCTGACAATGTGGAAGCATACCTAGAGATGTTTGATTGGGTTGCAGCAAGGGAAGGTCTGCCTGATAAAGGCTGAGCAGATGTACTGGCTCCTTTCCTGACCACAGACCCCAACAGGCTTACTGTGACTTTGCCCCTGAATCAGCACGGGACTATAAGTTGTTGAAAGCAGAAATCCTAGCAAGGCTGGGAGTGACAGTCACTTTATGGGCGAACCGAGTCCATGGCTGGCACTTTGACAAGGCTAAGCCTGCCCGCACGCAGCTGTATTACCCGGTGCACTTGTTCCAGGACTGGCTGAAACCTGAGGAAAGGCCACCCACTCAGAATGTGGAAAGAGTCGCACTGGACCATTTCCTGCATGGGCAGCCTAGGGAGCTCCACCAATGGGTGGATCAGTCTGAGCCTCAGTCCCTAGATGAGATGGCTGCTGCTGTCGAGCACTACAGTTGTGCAGAAAGTGTCCAGGAGAGTCCCTCTATTACCAGAGAGCTGGCCCATTCCAAGGAAGTGTAGTCCAGTATCTATTAAACGCATGGTGTCTGCTCAGGTGCCTGACACTCCTGCCAGGAGCACCCTAATGTCAAACCCTCCTGAAAGTTGGCAGGGAGAATGGGAACCCTGGGAGGTTTGCTGTTGGTCCTGCCAACAACTGGGTCATATGGCGGCCCAGTGTCCAAGGAGGGAAGAGCCAATGGAATATGAAATGGCTCTACATGGCTCTATATTTGCCTGTAAGGCTGATGCTAAAAATAATCTAAGCCCACTTGAGAGTGTGTGCGGGTGAATAGACAAGAGGTTGTAGCGCTTCTTGACTCAGGGAGTAGGGTTACCCTGCTCTGATCAGAAAAGTTGCGGGGAAAAAGATTGGAGTGGTCTCTGTACATGGGGTTGTCAAGGTCTATCCAATGGCCCATGTAACCCTGTCCACAACAGCAGGAATTGCTGCATTAAGAGTTGGGGTGATCCCAGGGTAACCTCATGACTTGCTAATTGGGCGAGGCTGCCCCATATCTTGGGACTTATGTGAACAAAAGTTCAGGGGCCTCCCCTAAAAAGGAGAAACCCCATGTGAAATGTTTAATACTGTGTTGCAGGAGGTAAACAGTAAAGAAATGTGTCAGATGTGTAAACCTACAGGAGAATGAATGAATGAATGAAAAACTTATAAAGCGCGGCGCATGCGAACTGAATCGCTTCTGGGCGCTAGTTGTTTGTGTCTCATGACATCAAAAGAGCAGAGTTTTGATCTGTCTTCTGAAAGTCAGGTGGTTTTCCTCCAACCGAATGCTGGTTGGTAAAGCGTTCCATAGCCTAGGACCCTGGAAAGCAAACCTTCTTTCTCCTTTGGACTTGTATTTGGTTTTTGGTACCCTGACCAGATTTTGGTCGGTGGATCGCAGAACGCGATTCGAATTGTGAGGTTCTATCTTGTCGCAAAGATATTGCGGCGCCTTCCCATGGATGCACTTATGTGTCAGGCAGAGTGCTTTAAATGCAATTCTGTCTTTTACTGGCAGCCAGTGAAGGGTTCTCAACGAAGGTGAGATTGATTCCCATTTTTTTTTCCCAGTCACCAGTCTGGCGGCCGTATTCTGAACGACTTGCAGACGGGAGATTTGGTACTTTGGGAGTCCGAGGTACAGGGCGTTAGCATAGTCCAGTCTGGAATTCACGATTGTTCCCACCACGACTGCTACGTCTTCTTTGGGGATAAATGGAATAAGTCTGCGTAGTAGGCGCAACAGATGGTGCGCTCCGCTGACTACTGACCCTATTTGTGCGTCCATTGTCATGAAGGTGTCGAAGATGACCCCGAGACTTTTGACTTTGGCGCTAGGGGAGATGATTTGGCCCAGAATGGGTGGCGGTGTCCAGGTTGTTGCCAGTTGACTCTTTCGGCTGGCGTGAAACATAAGGAGTTCTGTTTTTGAACTGTTGAGTTTAAGATAACTCTTAGTCATCCAGTTTTCTATCAAAGAGAGACATTTCTCTAAACTGAGATGATGATCCTTTTTGTTGCAGATGCGAAAATACAGTTGCGTATCGTCTGCATAAGAGTGATAGAGTAGTTCTTGGCTACTGATAATATCAAAGAGAGGGCGAAGATAGATGTTGAAAAGCACCGGTGACAGGGGGGATCCTTGGGGGACTCCACATGACACTGTGCGCTTTTCCGACGTGAAACAACCCAATTTAACTGTTTGTGATCGGTTTTCAAGAAAGGAAGAAAACCATGGTAAATCACCTTCTGCGACTTCTGCTACCTTGGCTAGTCGCATCAGTAACAGTTTGTGGTCTACCATGTCAAAGGCTGCGCTTAGGTCCAGCAGAACCAGGAGACAAGATTCTCCTTCGTCTGCGGCCTCGAGGGCATCGTCCCATATTTTGAGTAAGGCCGTTTCTGTCCCGTGTCCTAGATCCCCTGGAGGTCTTTGCACGATTAGAGGCGGAGAGTTCTCCCTCTGGGTCTGACTTGTCATATCTTGGGGGCTCCCAAGGTGACTTCCTTGGTGCTCAAAGGGAGGTCTCCACTTTGAACCCAGCTGGGGAACAGGTTACACCATTGAGTGGGGAGTCACAGCATCCTGGGGAAGATATTCAGTCCCCCCGATCTGCTGTGAATCATGCCAAGAATCATAAAAAGGTTTAAATGTGGGCACAAACCATTATCAAAGACCCAGAGAGGGCTTGCCAGCCGGTCTGCCAGGATCAGAGAGTCTAAACCTGGGTATCAAATGCTGGTGGAGAGCAGGTGTCTCACGGAGGGACAGGAACCCTCTGAGATAGTAGAAAGAGTTGGCGCTGCTCTCAGTGGTAATGAAGGTAGAATCTGTGCTGGTGACTTTTCACAGCCGATGCTACCGGACAACCACATTGAGGACTACCTGGCTGAATTTGAAAACATGACATTATTTAAACGATGGCCCAGAAGCCGCTGGGCTGAGATGGTGCAACCGCTCCTCATAGAGGAGTACCAGGAAGTATACTGCCTAATGGGAACTCATAAAAATGACTATGATATATTTACAGCAGCAATCTAGTCTAGAAATTATGTGGATTCAGAGTAGGAAGGGGGCGTAGACCTGGGAGCGTGCAGTTGAAAAAAGGTTGTCCTTTCCTAGGCCTATGGTCATTGTGGTATAAATTGTCCAGCCCTGGAGTCTCAAACCATTTTTTTAATGATTTTTTTATGATGTTTTTACAAATTCTACCTACCTCACTTTGAAGCCTTGTACACACGATCAGTCCATCCAATGAGAACGGTCTGAAGGACCGTTGTCATAGGCTAACGATGAAGCTGACTGATGGTCCGTCACGCCTACACACCATAGGTTAAATAACCGATCGTGTCAGAACGCGGTGACGTAAAACACAACGACGTGCTGAAAAAACGAAGTTCAATGCTTCCATGCGTCGACTTGACTCTGAGAATGCATGGATTTTTAACCGATGGTCGTGCCTACTAACGATCGGTTTTGACCTATCGGTTAGGAATCCATAGGTTAAATTTAAAGCAAGTTGGCTTTTTTTTAACCTATGGTTAAATAACCTATGGGGCCCACACACGATCGGTTTTGACCGATGAAAACGGTCCATCAGACCGTTGTCCTCTGGTTAACCTATCGTGTGTACGAGGCCTAACACTGTCCCTGGCTTCCTCCTCAGACTACTGCCAGCAGTCCCCTTTTGCCAGACTGGCAGTCATTGGCTCAGTAAAATTTGTTTCTTGTTGACCAGATTTTGGTTCAGTTTGGATGGATAGTTGGCTGGTCCTCCAATTTGCAGGATGGGTGCCAACCGTTCTTTCAGATATTTATTTCCCCTTAGGGGTGATTCTCCATCCTGGTTTGGAGAATCATGTTTATTCCTTTGGTCATGACAGGTCCCCTGTTTTACATGGCCTCTTCTTTATTTCCTTGATGTCTACCCTTTAGTTGAAATTTTTTTCAAAAGGTTCTGACTATTTCAAAATTCTTGAATTTTAATGTGCCCCAATGGACAATAAAGAAAATAACATTTTTGTAAAAGGTTTTTGTTCAAGTCAGTTAAGGGACACAGGTCCTTCCCCTTTGTGTTTGTGTGAGCCTATGTACTGTTTGTTCACAAAACTGAGGTACAGTATGCTGGGTAGGTAGAGCAGGCGTTATACAGAGGCTGGCTTTCAATGTTTCTTTTTTTTGTTGCCAGCGTCCCAATCTCATGTTGGTGGCAGTATGACAATGACGCATTTTTTAAGAATACCTGTGTCCCTGAATGAACTCAAGGATTATGGCACTTGTTCTCTGGCTGCCAGGGCTCCTATTCGTGTTTTACAATTAGAGACTGCAGATAACCTATTGTTTTGATGACACAGCAGTTGTCTCATAGGCTTTTAGTGACCTGTATTAGCAGCCTGAATGCACTGTGCTAATAAATACCAATACTTCAAATAGACTTTAAAATAATATAGCTTCCTCCTAAATGATTTGGTTATTCTAAAATATATTCATATTGAAAAAAAAAAAAAACTATAGCTTCTCTTTAAGACTTCAATAAGCAATCAGAATCAGTAATCATGTGCATGGATTTTCACTGTGCTTTTTGCAGAAAATATTACAAATTTAAAAGGGATTTGTAGACACTGATGATTAGCATAGATTTTCTGTGCCCTGACTGAGGGAATGCCATTTCTGCAAAGAATGAAAAATCCCAGCAGGGTGTTGAGCTTTAACAGCATTAAGTGAATCCCTCTGTGCACTTCTGTGGAAAATTATATCTGCCTCCTTAACTGTATTTTCTTAGATTGCTGTAGACAGTAGCAAAATAAGGTAAAAGAAATATGAGGCTTGGGTTATTTATTTATTTTTATTTTAAAGCTGGCAAGACCTATTCCTTTACATTTGCATGAAATGGTTTATACTTATTGTTAACAGACATAGTATTAATATATTAATAATGTTTTCTGCTATGTGATATATACAGGCTCATGTTGTGGCATTACATGCTAGTGCAATTTCCAGCCAGTTCTACAATGTTCCGGTTATACATATAGTATGGCCAAGGAAGAGATCTAGACCATCATATACCAAGTGATCCATAATAAATAATGTCATTCTGTATGTGATCACATTAAAAAAGTAGTAATCAGGCAGTTTTTAACCAATAAATAGATTATTAAAAAAATATTAGACATTGCTCTACCCTAAGTTCAGAGTTCAACTGCACTGAATTGGCATTCACACGTCATTATGTGAGTGCTGCTTACTCTAGAATTAAGGACTACATATTGCTGCTGACATGGGAGAAGGGGAAGGACCCGTGATGACCCAATGGGAAGTGGGCCTCATGTGACTTAAAGGGCAACATTAAAGATATACAATTCTGTACAAGATGTACTCCCAAAAACATGTAGAAACAACTATTGTACTAAAAGGCAATTTATGTACTTTGTTGTGTTTATAAAAAATAACTTAGGGTTACCCTCAAAATCCATACCAGACCCTTATCCATTGGATTCATTCCCTGAGCATTTTCATAATCAATAAGTTGGCTGATTGTTGCTTCGATTACTGTAACTGATTAACCAGATAAAAGCCTAAAAAAACAGTGTGGTTTATAATTTAGTTAATATGTAAAGTTAAAAAAAAAAAAAAATTGAAGTATGATAGGAGTGGGAGAGGTTATACTTACTGACTATTTTTGCCAGTGTTCAATTCTCCTGTAGAAGCAGTATAATCCACTTCTCTGAACTCCTTTCTAGCCCTGTATCCCTTAACCACTTGCCGACCGCCACATGCCTATTTACATCGACAGAATGCACTGCTGGGCAAATGGGCCTACAGGTACGTACCCTTTAATTTGGCGCCCTGTGTTTGCACGTGTGGTTGCAGGCTCGCGACCCTGTTGCGACTCGATATCTGCCGGACTCGATATCTGCCGGTGTCCCACGATCGGGTCACAGAGCTGAAGAACAGGGAGATGTCAGTGTAAACACAACATCTCCCTGTTCTTCCTAGTGACATGTCACTAATCGTCTGTTCCCTGTCATCTGGAACAGCGATCAGTGACGTGTCACTCATAGGCACGCCCCCTAACAGTTAGAATTACTCCCTAGGACACACTTAACCCCTTCAGCGCCCACTACAGGTTAACCCCTTCACTGCCAGTGTCATTTTTACAGTAATCAGTCAATTTTTATAGCACTGATCACTGTAAAAATTACAATGGTCCCAAAATGGTGTCAAAAGTGTCCGATGTGTCTGCCATAATGTCGCAGTCACAATAAAAATCTCTGATCACTGCCATTACTAGTAAAAAAAATATTTTGATTTTTTTTCAAAATTGACGCTCTATTTTTGTTTATAGCGCAAAAAAAAAAAAACGCAGCGGTGATCAAATACCACCAAAAGAAAGCTCTATTTGTGGGAAAAAAAGGACATAAATTTTGTTTGTGGTTAATGAATGTTTAAGAAAAAAAAAGGTTTTGGCCCTAGAGATATTTTAAAGGGAAATTCCATGCACATAGATCACAGTTTCAGTACCAATCATTTTTAATGGCAACCCAACACAGTTATGATGCACATGCTCTTGCAAGTTCTTGGGGGGGCGGGGATACATTTTATTTATTTATATGTTGCCATGGTTTTAGCAACGTGGTGTTAGATGGCATGCATGATGATAAAACAATATTAAACAGCACTATATCTCATACAGCACATGAGTGAAGTCTGGGACAGATGTCATCAGGCAGAGGTGCAGAAAGCCAATTAAGAAGGAGCTGGTCAATGATATTTATTTATAAAAATGGCGGCATGGGATTTTAGAATGCAGGCAGCACAGACCACCGAAAAAAAAGTATTGCTATATGTAGGTCTAACTGTTTCCCTACATACATTTAGGTGGCAATGCTGTTTTTTTTAAGTGCGGGTCATATTGCCCTCTGCTTAACAAATGTGATGTCAGGTGTAAGGTAAGTGGTTCAACTAGACCCGGGTTTTAAGGACTATCTGGATGTATAGAACTCCCCAATGCATTGCCCAGTGAAAACATCCACACGCAGATATGGTATGTTCAAACCAGACTTTATTTCTAATGCGTACTTGTTCATAATCAAATCATACAAGAAAGGAACGCCCTTGTCCCAGCCAATCATATCTAAGTTATTAGGTTATACAAGTAATATTCGTCAGAATTATACATCGTGTGTACAATATAACAATCTGTCTTTTCGGTCCCTGACTGAGTCTTGGTTTCTACTGCACCTTATCTAATACTATCATTCTTTGCCTAGTACACAATAACACTGGCAATGTTCCTAGCTTTTGTGTAACTAATCCTAGAAGCTCAAGCATACATCTTCATATAAGCATTAATCACTATGGGGGAACTCTGGCAAGCCTTATAATGCATTGATATTATGGGGGAACTCTAGCCTTTCAATGCATTGATATTTATGGGGGAACTCTAGCCTTTCAATCCCTCCTTTTATCGCGTAGGCCCTAGCCTACACGATCACTCATTATACCATTTCTGCTCTATGGTCAACATTGCCATGCTGACATTCTCACCCTTTTTCACATGGGATTTAGTCATTTTCCTGGGATTGCAATAAGGAGAACACAACATGCAACAATCGGTGACAAAGAAAAATGTTTTGCAACTTGGGCCAATGTGGAGTTGGAAGTGGTCTGGGACCGAAACGGGGAAGCAAATTGGGGGCCAGTCTTTAAAAATGTTAAAGGTAGTTGCACTGTAACCTGTTCCAATCCTTGGATTAAGTCCTCCAGTTGTGCAGCTTGTTGGTCCCTCCTTTTCTGCTCTTCTGTCGGTGCCTCTGGAGTTGGAAGGGGAAAAAGGGGGGTCGTCTTTATCAGGGATGCACGGATCCATTGTGGTCCCTGGGAAGTAAGTACAGCCGTTCTGGGGACCTTTTTCTACTTCACGTGGGCCGGTGTAAACGGGTCCTATATGTTTTCTCACTGCGAGTTGTTTTATTAGGACTTTGTCTCCCGGTATGACCCGGTGGATCGGATCTGTGGAAAGAGGAGGAAAGGTGACAGCCATTGCTTCATAATTTTCGCTAAGTGTACTTACCAGATTTCTCACGTACTCTTCCTGTAGGGAGTAAAGGTAAGGATCCACTTGGGCATCTTCATTTTCCATAAACCATTTCCTCTTTTGTACTGGCCTACCCATTACAATTTCATAAGGAGAAAGTCAATTTCTTGAACTAGGGGGTGTTTCTGATTTGGTATAGTATCAAGGGTAAGTGTACTAGCCAATCTTCTCCCACCTAGGGATGATTCCCTGCGTGAGTATGCGCACTACTGTCTGTGTGTCTTCTCTTGTGGTTTTGAATGCTTCCAAACATTGTGAGAATACATCCACGATGACCAAAAGGTATTCTTGCTCTGTCCCTTTCTTTGGCATGTGGGTGAAATCTATTTGCAGATGAGTGAAAGGTGTAGTAGGATACGGGAGGTGTTCATGTTTCACCCTGTGTGGTATGTTTGCACGTACATGTGATGTGATGTGATGATACATGTAATGATACATGTAATGCACCGTGACACATATGCTTTTAACAAGCTTGGTTAGCGACAAAGAAATCCTTCAGTAAAATGTGTTCTGCCATCCTCTATGACCTACCCCATGGTATTGGGCCATAAACAAAGATGCACTAGCTGTGGGAATGCATTATTAAAAACATTATAAACATTATAAACTATTTTTATTATAGGGGGGGGGGTATTTGTGTGGTGGTGAGTGGTGGGCGATTCCTGTGGCTTGCACTAGGAAGTGTTTGTGTGGGGGTGGGTGGTGGGCAATTCCTGTGGCTTGCACTAGGGCAATTTTGAACTTGGCATCCTTCTTCTCCCATCTGCTCTGACCCTAGCGTGTTCAAATCAGTGTTCTGCCATTTCCAGCCCATCTCTTTCCAAAAAACGGAACGCTATATACATATACAATGTTTACCTAGCAATATAAACAATACAAATAATAAGTGCACAAGTTGCTTTAATATTCCGGCATGCTCAACCAAATCCTCTTTTCCTTCACATGTATGAAAGGAGGGGTGATTTCTTCACAGAGAACCCCGAGGGTGGGGGCTTCTGTGAAGGAGCTCCTCTTTGCTCTTCACTCACACGTAGAAATGCTTTATTTTTGTATTAGCCAATGGACTCCAGACACCGACTAATTATTAGCCACTGATAACAGATTTAAATGACAATAATCGTTTTGTCATTGTGGCCACTTGGTCTGTTAAAAGAGGGGTTCACTTTGTGGTCTGGGGTGTCCATTGACCCTTATGCCCCGTACACACCATCACTTTATGTGATGAAAAAAAACGACATTTTCTGTGAAGTAAAAAATGACATTTTTGAAACTTCAATTTTCAAAGACGAAGTTGCCTACACACCATCGTTTTCTCACAATGTTCTAGCAAAGTGAGGTTACGTTCCACCACGTTTTACCATTGAAGCTTGCTTCTGGGCATGCGTGGATGAAAAAACGTCTTAGAAAACGACGTTTTTTGCTACACACGGTCAATTTCTGTGAAGTAAAAAGTGCACTTTTGAAAAACGACACATAAAATTGAAGCATGCTTCAATTTTTTTTGGTCGTTTTTTTGAAGACATAAAACAACGTTTTCCCCCACACACGGTCAAATAAAGTGACGTTTTTAAAAACGTCATTTTTTTTCATCACATAAAGTGATGGTGTGTACGCGGCATTACTGTCAGCATTTGTAAGTTTTCACATTTTTTTTTTTTACTAACCCTTCTTAAACTGTTAAACTGTTCGGGGCAGATCCACGAAGAAGTTACAACGGTGTATCTATTGATACACCGCGTAACTTCTATTTTGCTCCGGCGTATCTTTGTTTTGTATCCACAAAACAAGATACGCCTGAAGCTGGGCTAGATCCGACTGGCGTACGTCTTAGTACGCCGTCGGATCTAAGGTGCATATTTACGCTGGCCGCTAGGTGGTGCTTCCGTAAAATTCCGCGTTGAGTATGCAAATTAGCTAGATACGCAAATCCACAAACGTACGTCCGGCCGGCGCATTTTTTTACGTAGTTTCCGTAAGGCTTTTTTCGGCGTAAAGTTACCCATCCAATATGAGGCGTACTCAATGTTAAGTATGGACGTCGTTCTCACGTCGAATTTTGAAAATTTTACGTTGTTTGCGTAAGTCGTTCGCGAATAGGGCTTTGCGTAGAATGACATTCACGTCGTAAGCATTGGTTTGTTGCGGGTTAATTTCGAGCATGCGCACTGGGATACCCCCACGGACGGCGCATGCGCCATTCAGAAAAAACGTCATTTACGTTTGGTCAAGTAAAATTAACATAAAACACGCCCCCATCTTTAACATTTGAATTCCGCGCCCATACGCCGGCAGATTTGCGCTACGCTGCTGTAACTTTAGAGGCAAGTGCTTTGTGAATACAGCACTTGCCTCTCAAAGTTGCGGCGGCGTATCGTTAATACGATACGCTACGCCTGACGAAAATTAAGATTCGCTACGTGGATCTGGCCCTCGAGGTCTAACAAAAAATTACAGATCCTACATAAAAACGGATTGATCTCAGACCCGCTTCATGAGTCCATACATTTTTGAACCGTGCCCAGTTTTCTATCTGCAGGCTATGGCTGCGGGGAGGAAGGTTTTTACTTCCTTAAACAAATAACCTCTACTGATCCTATATTTCTACTTATAATATCTTTAATCACTTAATTAAAACTTTCTTAAAACTTTTACAAAACCCAGGGTCTTTACTATGTGCTTCTAAAGCACCATATATATACTACTCTACTCTAACCTTTCATCAGGAAAAAAACTGACTTTTGGCACATAATCTGGGGCTGTGTATCAATATTTTTTTTGATGGAAGGAAATGGAAGATTCCTGACTAATCTTTTTTTTCCCTCTATCATACTTCTAACATCTGAACAGAACATTTTTGATACTTTACATGTAAAATTATGACAACATTATATCCATATTTATTCATAGCAAAGGCAGCAATATTTCTTCAATGGATGAACCTAGACCCCATGACAATAAACTCATGGAAATGTTTAGTTAATGAAGTCATCTCCTCTAAAAGAGTATTATAAAAATATAAAGTATGTCCTAGTAGATTTAATAAAATATGCTTTAGATGGATGAACTTTTATGCTTTTATTTCCAGACTGAGCATTTACCAATTTTTACTAATTTCATCGACTAAAATGACTAAAACATTTTAGTCGACTAGATGAATACTATTTAAGTCGACTAAAATACGACTAAAACTAAAACAATTGAGATGACTAAAATACGACAAAAACTAAAATGGCATTTTAGTCAAAAGACTAAAATGGGACTATAACTAAAATGGCATTTTAGTCAAAAAACTCATGCCTAGTACACACGATAGGTTTTCCCGGCGGTCAAAAGACCAGCTTGGTCCCTTTTCCCCTGTACACACGGCCGGTTTTCCCGACAGGAAAACTGCCAGGAGAACTTTGGTCGTGAAAACTGGCCTTGTGTATGCTCCCTCACAGTGTTTCCCATAGGAAAACTGCGGGGAAAAAAAAATGTTTCAATTTGAGGCGAGAAAAAAGAGAATATGTTCTCATTTTTTAAACCGCAGTTTTCCTGTCGGGAAAACTGCTAAGCAGCATACACACGTCCGGTTTTCCCGGCCAAAGGAAAACATGGCAGTTTTCCAGATGGGAAAAACGATTGTGTGTACTAGGCATCAGACTATAACTAAATTGAAATTTGACTTCAAAATTACCATTGGTCTATAGTACAATGTTCATACTTTAAAATAACATAATTAATAAAATATGAGATTTTTTACTCCAGCAGTATATAATGAGTTTGGAAATTGTAGAGACATGTTAACTAATGCATTACAATTTAATTACACCCATTAGATTTTAGACATCTAAAATTAGTTTCAGTCGATTAAAATGTACTGAAGATTTAGTCGACTAAATACGACTAAAACTTAAACAATTGCAGAAGACTAAAATGGGACTAAAACTAAAATTCTATTTTAGTCCTAAAACTTAAGCCCTGTACACACGGGCCAGAATCTGGTCAGGAAAAAAACGTAAGGCCAGATCCACAAAAGAGATACGACGGAGTAACTGCTGTTACTCCATCGTATCCCTTGTCCTAACTTTGGAACTGATCCACAGAAGCAGTTTTCCAAAGTTAGGCAGAAGATCCGGCATGTGTAATTGAATTACACTGCCGAATCTTAGGATGCAGTACCGCATCCGCCGCTGGGGGCATTTCGAGTCGAAATGCCGCTTCTAGTATGCAAATTAGCACTTAGGGCGATCCACAAAGCTTTTCAGCTTCGTTTTTTCGCTGTAAGTTTTAGTTTGCAAGTGTAAAACTAGGGCTGGTTTTACAAAGTGGAAAGTTAGTCACACCATGTAAAAGCCCATTCAAGCGACGGCATTTGGTATGCATTCCTGAGGGAGAACTCCACGGCAATTTGTAAAATCAAAACCGGCATGTGTTCCCCCCCAGGAGCATACCAGGCCCTTAGGTCTGGTATGGGTTGTAAGGAGACCCCCCTACGCCGAAAAATCGACGTAGGGGGTCCCCCTACAATCCATACCAGACCCGTATCCAAAGCACGCTACCCGGCCGGCCAGGAATGGGAGTGGGGACGAGCGAGCGCCCCCCCTCCTGAGCCGTACCAGGCCGCATGCCCTCAACATGGGGGGGTTGGGTGCTCTGGGGCAGGGGGGCGCACTGCAGGCCCCCCCACCCCAGAGCACCCTGTCCCCATGTTGATGAGGACAGGACCTCTTCCCGACAACCCTGGCCGTTGGTTGTCGGGGTCTGCGGGCGGGGTGCTTATCGGAATCTGGGAGTCCCCTCAAATAAGGGGGCCCCCAGATACCGGCCCCCCACCCTAAGTGAATGGATATGGGGTACATCGTACCCCTACCCATTCACCTGGAGGCAAAAACTTAAAGTTATTAAACACACAACACAAGGGTTTTTAAAATCATTTATTAGTCTGCTCCTGAGGCCCCCCTGTCTTCTTTAGCTCTAATACCATGGGGGGCTTCTTCTTCCGCTCTCCGGGGGTCTTCTCCGCTCTCCGGGGGTGGTTTCTTCTTCCGCTCTCCGGTGGGGGGTCTTCTCCGCTCTCCGGGGGTCTTCTTCTATCTTCGCCGCTCTCCGCTGTTGACTCGGCGCACCCCGGTTCTTCTGCAGCTGTCCGGTGCCTTCTCCTTCAGCGCTGGCTGCCTGCTATCTTCGTGTGTTAGCTCAATTACTAACAGGCAGCCAGCGCGGTCTTCTGTGACGTCATGTTCTTCTCTTCTGTTCTTCTCCCCTCTTCCGATGTTGACTCGACGCCTCTTCTCACTGCAATGATGGAAGCGCGCCTTGCATCCCATTTATATAGGCATCACCGTCCCATCATGCTCCGGTAGGTACCCACGTGGTGGGTGCACGTTGGTAGGCACCCACCACGTGGGTACCTACCGGAGCATGATGGGACGGTGAGGCCTATATAAATGGGATGCAAGGCGCGCTTCCATCATTGCAGTGAGAAGAGGCGTCGAGTCAACATCGGAAGAGGGGAGAAGAACAGAAGAGAAGAACATGACGTCACAGAAGACCGCGCTGGCTGCCTGTTAGTAATTGAGCTAACACACGAAGATAGCAGGCAGCCAGCGCTGAAGGAGAAGGCACCGGACAGCTGCAGAAGAACCGGGGTGCGCCGAGTCAACAGCAGAGAGCGGCGAAGATAGAAGAAGACCCCCGGAGAGCGGAGAAGACCCCCCACCGGAGAGCGGAAGAAGAAACCCCCCCGGAGAGCGGAGAAGACCCCCGGAGAGCGGAAGAAGAAGCCCCCCCTGGTATTAGAGCTAAAGAAGACAGGGGGGGCCTCTGGAGCAGACTAATAAATGATTTTAAAAACCCTTGTGTTGTGTGTTTAATAACTTTAAGTTTTTGCCTCCAGGTGAATGGGTAGGGGTACGATGTACCCCATATCCATTCACTTAGGGTGGGGGGCCGGTATCTGGGGGCCCCCTTATTTGAGGGGACTCCCAGATTCCGATAAGCACCCCGCCCGCAGACCCCGACAACCAACGGCCAGGGTTGTCGGGAAGAGGTCCTGTCCTCATCAACATGGGGACAGGGTGCTCTGGGGTGGGGGGGCCCGCAGTGCGCCCCCCTGCCCCAGAGCACCCAACCCCCCCATGTTGAGGGCATGCGGCCTGGTACGGCTCAGGAGGGGGGGGGGGCGCTCGCTCGTCCCCACTCCCATTCCTGGCCGGCCGAGTAGCGTGCTTTGGATACGGGTCTGGTATGGATTGTAGGGGGGGTCTCCTTACAACCCATACCAGACCTAAGGGCCTGGTATGCTCCTGGGGGGGGAACCCATGCTGGTTTTTTATTTAAAAATTGGCATGGAGTTCTCCCTCAGGAATGCATGCCGAGCGACGCTGTCAAATTTTTATTTTTTTCCCGACGCAACTTTTTTAAGCCGGCGCGATCCACAAAACTCGGCGTAACGTAACTTCGCGCATGCGCAGTACGGCTGGCGCGGGAGCGCGCCTCATTTAAATAGGACTCGCCCCATTTGAATAGGAACGCCTTGCGCCGGCCGGATTTAAGTTACACAGCCTGAAATTTCTAGGTAAGTGCTTTGTGGATCGGGCACTTAGGTAGAAATTTTAAGGCAGTGTAACTTAAATGGGATTTTTTAAGTTGCGCCAGGTTTTTGTGGATCTGGCCCATTGTTTTTCTGACAAGATTCTTGGCAAGAATCTCTTGTCGCCCGAGTGTACAGACACTCCTATCAAAAGAACTGCGGTTCTTTTAGAAGGCAAGAACGTAGTGACGTCATTGCGTACGACGAGCATGCGCTCGTCACATTCGATGCCGTCGCCGCCATCTTGCTGCACCCTACCTATGCCTAGGAAGCTACCACGCATGCGTCAAAGTTATTTCGAGCATGCGCAAGCTTCCACGGTCGACAGGTAAGTATACACACTCTCGGGTTTCTCGGTAGGAAAACACTGCCGAGAATCACAACGAGAAAATAGAGAGCAGGTTCTTTTTTTTTTTTCTCGTCGAGATTTTAGGCAGTTTTCTTGACGAGAAACCTAAAAAATCCTCGTACACACGCACGGTATACTCGGCAAGTAAGCTCTTCCAGCAGCTTTCTTGCTGGTTCTTGCCGAGTAAACCGAGCGTGTGTACGAGGCTTCAGACTAAAACTAAATGGAAATTTGCTGCCAAAATTAACACTGACATACAACCAACCAAACAAAATCCACTTTTAAAGTGTATGCAAAGATTAAACTTTTTTCTATGGTTTTGGATTAGCAAAGGAGGGTTAGAACCCATTTCAGATTTGTACTGCTGTTTGTGGCTATGTTAGAAATATTAACTTTTCTTGTCCTGATGACCACATTTTGCCAGACAGAAAGTGAAGGTAACTCTTCAACAGCAACACGGACTAGGGAAAGGCTGAAATCCCTATTATATGTGTATTACTGTACTATCTGTGTAATACCATTGTCAGCAAGACTGGAAATAACGCTAAATCTCTCTAACTGAGCCCCGGATAGCATTAAAAACCCATTAGGATTTTAAACCTTTCCCCACTGTATCTTATACTAGAAAAACAGGTTTTTGGCTTGACATACACTGTGATCTGTGACCAGCCACTTTATTAGTTACACCTTGCTAGTACCAGGTTGGACCCCCTTTTGCCTTCAGAACTGCCTTATTTATTTGTGGCATATATTCAACAAGGTGTTGGAAACATTCCTTCGAGATTTTGGTCCATTTTGACATGATAGCATCACGCAGTTGCTGCAGATTTGTCGGTTGCATCTCCGGTTCCACTACATCCCAAAGATGCTCTATTGGATTGAGATCTGGTGACTGTGGAGGCCATTGGAGTACAGTGAACTCATTGCCATGTTCAAGAAACCAATTTGATATGATTTGAGCTTTGTGACATGGTGAATTATCCTGTTGGAGGTAGCCATCAGAAGATGGGTACACTGTAGTCATAAAGTGATGAACATGGTCAGCAATAATACTCAGGTAGGCTGTGACATTTAACCACTTCAACCCCTGAGGATTTGTCTGCCAAATGACCAGAGCACTTTTTGCGATTCGGCACCACGTGGCACCCAAACAAAATTGACGTCCTTTTTTCCCACAAATAGAGCTTTCTTTTGGTGGTATTTGATCACCTCTGAGGTTTTTATTTTTTGCGCTATAAACAAAAAAAGAGCGACAATTTTGAAAAAAAAAATCAATATTTTTTACTTTTTGCTATAATAAATATCCCCCAAATATATATATATATATATATATATATATATATATATATATATATATATATATATATATATATAAAAAAACTAATTTTGTCCTCAGTTTAGGCCAATACGCATTCTTCTACATATTTTTGGTCAAAAAAAGCGCCCGTGTGAAAGGGGCCTTACTCTGATGTCCCTAACTAAAATCGAGTGGAACTTATTGCCTTTAAAAGTCACCTAATTAGTAAATAGGCTCCACCTGTGTGTAGTCAATACTTTGTAAAACCACCTTTTGCTGCAATTACACTGAAAGTCTTTATGGGTATGTCTCTACCAGCTTTGGGTATGTCTCTAGAGAGTAACATGTTTGCCCATTCTCCTTTGCAAAATAGCTCAAGCTCTGTCAGATTGGATGGAGAGTCTGTAAAAAGCAATTTTCAAGTCTTGCCACAGATTTTCAATTGGTTTTAGGTCTGGACTTTGACTGGACCATTCTAACATATGAATATGCTTTGATCTAAACCATTCCATTGTAGCTCTATTTTTAGGATCGTTGTTTTGCTTGACGGTGAACCCTCCTCCCCAGTCTCAAGTCTTTTGCAGACTGTAACAGGTTTTCTTCTAAGATTGCCCTGTATTTGGCTCCATCCATCTTCCCATCAACTCTGAACAGCTTCCCTGTCCCTGCTGAAAAAAAGCATCCCCACAACATGATGCTGCCACCACCATGTTTCACGTGGTGATGGTGTGTTCAGTGTTATGTGCAGTGTTAGTTTTCTGTCACACTTAGGCCTTGTACAGACGAGCGAACATGTCCGATGAAAACGGTCCGCGGACCGTTTTCATCGGACATGTCCGCTTGGAGATTTGGGTCTGATGGTTGTACACACCATCAAACCGAAATCCCCATTGACAGACAGCGCGGTGAAACGCAAACCCGGAAGTATAATGCTTCCACGCATGCATCTAATCACTTCGATGCCATTCGCGGGTTCTCGGGAAAACAGACATGTCTGATGAGTCGTACTGACCATCGGACATGTCCGACGGACAGGCTTCCAGCTAACAAGTTTCTTAGCATGCTAAGAAACTTTTGTCTGCTGGAAACCTGTCCGCTAGGCCGGGAAACTGTTAGGTCGGCCCAACACACGACCGAACATGTCCGCGGAAACTGGTCCGACGGACCAGTTTCAGCGGACATGTTCGGTCGTGTGTACGAGGCCTTAGAGTTTTGGTTTTAGGCTATGCTTGCTATGTTTGCACCATTTTATTAAAAAGTTTGATTTTTACTGCACTTCTGTCTCAGTCTGATTCATATCAGAGCAAAGGGGGCTGAATACAAATGCACAGCACATTTTTCAGATATTTATTTGTAAAAAAGAAATTAAAAACATTTATAATTTTCCTTCCACTTCACAATTATGTGCCACTTTGTGTTGGTCTACCATATAAAATCCCAATAAAATGTGTTTGGTTGTAACATGATAAAATGTGGAAAAATTCAAGGGGTATGAATACTTTTTCAAGGCACTGTACATCATTGTGAAATGACATCATCATCACTATATCAGTCACTGACGCATTGAAGATGATGTCCTACATATTATTGTCACCTTGGTCTTTGGCTTCTCTATATCATTCCTAATTGACTGGACTCTACTATCTATCACTTTGTTACATAGTTTATAGTCAAGGGCCCGGATTCAGAAAGGAGATACGATGGCGTATCTCCGGATACGCCGTCGTATCTCTGAGTGTGCGGGGTCGTAACTATGCGACTGATTCAGAGAATAAGTTACGCATAGATTTCCTTAAAATTCGACCGGCGTAAGTGTCTCGTATCTTAGGCTGCATATTTACGCTGGCCGCTAGGTGGCGCTTCTGTATATTTACGCAATGAATATGCTAATTAGGTAGATACACCAATTCAGAAATTTTACGTCGTTTACGTTAGGCGTTTTTTCCGGCATAAAGTTACCCCTGCTATATGAGGGGTATCCTATGTTAAGTATGGACGTCGTTCCCGCATCGAGTTTTGAAAAGTTTACGTCGTTTGCGTAAGTCATTTGCGAATAGGGCTGTACATAAGTTATGTTCACGTCTAAAGCAATGACGGTTTGCGGCGTAATTTCGAGCATGCGCACTGGGATTCTTTCACGAACGGTGCATGCGCCGTTCGTAAAAAAAGTAAAATACGCGGGGTCACCATTCATTTGCATAAAACACGCCCACATCATCCCCATTTGAATTAGGCGGGCTTACGCCGGATCACAGACGTTATGCCGCCGTAACTTAGGGCGTAAGTTCTTTCTGCATACGGAACTTGCGCCCTATTTTCCGGCGGCGTAACGTACCTGAGATACGTTACGCCCGCCAAAAGATACACACATGTATCTGAATTCGGGCCAAGATCTGTAAGTGATGACAGGAAATGTTATTGCACTGTGTGTACTCTACAGCAAATTGAGTGGCATTTCCCACAAAGAAAAATGTATCTATGTACACATGAACCTATATCAACGAAATAACTAGACTGCTAGACAGAAAGTATACGCCAGTTTGAGATGATAAGGAGTGAAGCAAACTAGAAGAAGATATGGGACTTTCCTGGGAAAACCTGTAAAAACATAATTTCTGTTTTATACCAGAGAAAGCAAATTGGATAGGAGCGTGAAGTGCAATGGGAGCGGGACTTTAAATGACTGCAGAGCAGAACAGCTATCTTACAATCTACTTTCTTGTTGAGATCAGAGTCAGCTGGAAAATGTTATGAGATAATGATAAAATAAGGGAGGTGGGTTTGGAACACTGACTTTTACACTAATAGAAAATTCACATACAGTCTTATCAGAGCCTGCCTGCAGCATTGTCACAAATGCTGTGTTGACAGTAGTTGGTGGCCTGAGCGTTTTGGGTGATGTGCAGCAAACGGCCTCCAGAATCATACACATTAATGTTATTAGCGTAATGTAAATACATTTATCAGTATGTGTCATCAATAAAAAAAAATCTATATATTGGCAACCATATCAACTCATATGTGCAGATTATTCAAATGAAACCCAGATAAATTATCCGTGCTTAGACTGACTGACAAACATTGGAAAGCCGCTAGCACATTTGTTGGTCACAAATATAATCAATAAAAAACATAAAATGCAGCACTTATCATAAAAGAAATAGAGTAAGTCAAGACCATTATCCATAAGAGCTGTTATCAGGGGCGGACTGACCATTGAGTCACTCGGGCACTGCCCGAGGGCCCCATGCCACTAGGGGGCCCCATTAGGGTTGCCAGGCTCAGTAAAATCAGGGACAGTATGTAAAAATCTATGTTTTTTTTAGATCTGTCCCTGATATGTCCGAAACCGACATGCTTTTGATGTGAAAATCCCGAGATTTTAGCTGCCCCGCCTCTGCACTGCCTCCTGGCGTGGTGGCCATCTGTAAGCCCAAGGGCCCCATAATCTTCTATTGTCCTGGGGCCCCATGAGTTGTCAGTCCGCCCCTGGCTGTTATCCCTAAGAGCATAACATGTTACACAAGATCCGAGGTATAGAGATGATGGATAGCACATATAAAGTCTTTTGGTTTTAAAGGAGATTGTAGCTTAACCGGTTCCTGACCGACTCCTGTACATATACGTTGGCAGAATGGCATGGCTGGACAAAGTAACGTATACATACGTCGCTTTGAAATTCCTGCCATGCGGGTACATGCCTCTGCCAGGAGAACGGTGACCATGCCTGTGGGACCCGCGGACTCAATGTCCGCCGGTGTCCAGCGATCGGGTCACAGAGCTTCAGAATGGGGAGAGGCAAGTGTAAACAAGCATTTCCCCGTTCTGCCTAGTGACACCGCCACTGATCGTCTGTTCCCTCTCGTCTCAGCGATCAGTGATGTGTCACTCGTAGCCATGTCCCCTAACAGTAAGAATCACTCCCTAGGACACACCTAACCCCTTTTTTTTGTTCAATACGATTTTTATTAAGTGAGAAATGCATAAAAAAGCATACAGCACAAAAGAACATAAATAAAATAACGGTAAGAAGTAACATAAAATAATATCCGTAGCATCGACATCACCATTACTGGTAAACAAAATAACTTAACCGGAGGTACCAGAGGAGGCATGAGGTTATATCAATGCGAGAAACATTCAATAGCTTTTATGAAAGCGACTTAACGAAAAATAAAGCTAACTCTCACGCTTTCCCATGCTACTCCACAGCTCGCAAACCAGAGCTGTGCCTCGCTCGGTACGCCCAGACGTGACATTGAAAGCCTTCGGATCAGAAATAAAACTTAAAACGAGTGTAAAGAATAGGAAAGAAGAGTAGAGAGGAAAATAAGAAAGGAAGAAAAAGGACACACCTAACCCCTTCAGCGCCACCTAGTGGTTAACCCCTTCACTGCCCGTGTCATTTTCACAGTAATCAGTGCATTTTTCTAGCACTGATCTTTGTAAAAATGACAGTGGTTCCAAAAATGTATCAAAAGTGTTCGATGTGTCCGCCATAAAGTAGCAGTCACGATAAAAAACGCTGATCGCCACCATTACTAGTAAAAAAATAAATAATAAAAATGCCATAAAACTATCCCCTATTTTGTAGACGCTATAACTTTTGCGCAAACCAATCAATATATGCTTATTGCGATTTTTTTTTTTTTACCAAAAATATGTAGAAGAATACAATTCGGCCTAAACTGTGGAAAAATGTAGTTTCTTTTATAGATTTTTTTGGGGATATTTATTATAGCAAAAAGTAAAAAATATTGTTTTTTTTCAAAATTGTCGCTCTATTTTTGTTTATAGTGCATCAAAAAAAAAAAAAAAAGGCAGAGGTAATCAAATGCCACCAAAAGAAAGCTCTATTTGTGGCAAAAAAAGGGACGTCAATTTTGTTTGGGAGCCTCATCGCACGACCGCGCAATTGTCAGTTAAAGCAACGCAGTGCTGAATCGCAAAAAATGCTCTGGTCTTTGGCCAGCGAAATGGTCCGGGGCTGAAGTGGTTAACAGGAACATAGATCAAGACTGGAGACTGCCACCTTCACCACCACCACAGCCTTTAATCCAATTTAGTTGACCCCTTATTACAGAGGGTCAGGCACGAACATATGTGATCCTAGGTAACCTCCAGGACTGTCCCCTTCCTCTGGTGTCATCAATATGGTTCCAAATCCTAAAGCCATGCCAATAATAAGTCTCCCATAAGCGCACAAAGGTCTGCAACATGTGTCTCTAAATAAAGCAAATAAAGCCTCTTCATAATTTTTTTGAACACTGTTTAATAAAAGACTATTTTATTATTATTTAATTATTATTTTAATATTGTTAACTTTTTTAACTCTAAATCCTTTTTTTTTCTTTCACATAAAAAGAACAGACACAATGGCCATTAGTGGCCTCTTTGGAAGTAGGATGGTGTTTTTTTTCCCCTCTCTCTTTTTCTTTCTCCTTTCCCCTCAGGGTATAGAAGGACACAGTAGGAGAACACACGACAAGTAGAAGGAATGGAGGGTGTAGGGACAGAGCAGACACACTCCACTGGAGCTAGGGGCGATGTGGAGGAGGGGAAGCGAACCACAATATACTTTGTCAACTTTCCCTTTAATTTATCTACCGTATTTATCGGCGTATAACGCGCACTTGTTTCCCCTTAAAATCAGGGGAAAATTGACGGTGTGCGTTATACGCCGATCCCCGCTTTTTGAGCGCCGCCGCCGACTTATACCGAGTGCAGTACACTCGGGTACACTCGGCTGGGCTCAGCCACGCTCGGCTCCGCGAGAGGAGCCGAGCGTGGCCAAGCCCAGCCGAGTGTACCCGAGTGTACTGCACTCGGTATATGTCGGCTTTCTGAGCGCCGCTGCCGACATATACCAAGTGCAGTACACTCGGGTACACTCGGCTGGGCACGGCCACGCTCGGCTCCGCGAGAGGACCCGAGCGTGCCCGAGCCAAGTGTACCCGAGTGTACTGCATTCGGTATATGTCAGCGGCGGCGTTCAAAAACAGCGTGGGAGAAGCGGGGAGGACACCACGAATGCCGCAGACGGACACCGGACCGGACAAGGCCGCTGATGGATGCTGGGCAACTGTAAGTAACTGTATCTGTAAATTGTCAGTATTTCTTTTCTTTCTAGGATTCTCCTCTAGGTTTGGGGTGCGCGCTATACGCCGGTGCGCGCTATAGGGCGTTAAATACGGTATTTTCATATTTTATTTTTCTCGTTTTAGGGGGGGTAGAATAATTGATAAGCTTTTGATAAAACAGTCTAGTTTTTTCCTGCAATGTTCATTTGTGCCTATTATGTAAATGATGGAATATAAGAATGTACAATGTTGTATGGAATTTTGTTAATAATAATAAAAAAAAGAGACTAGAGAAAGCCACCCACATCATTTTTAGTTAAAAACAGCATAAAAAAACAGCATTTAAATATGTGCGGATTATGCTCTCCAATTAGTACTGTACAGTCCAGCACAGCAATTCTGCTTTGCTGTTCTTCTTTCTTAAAGCATACCTTCACCCAAAATATAAACATACCTTGTTTAATTTTATTTCCTCCAGAATGCACCTTTTTTTGGTAGTTCCCAGTTCCTTACTTCTACCCTAGGCATGGATGATGTCTCCTCGGTCCATCCCTTTTCCTCTCCCCTTCTGCTGAATCCTGGGATAACATCACACATCCCAGGAGGATGCAGGACCAGTCACAAGGCCGACCGTGTCTCATGCAAGTGCAATACAGTACAGACTGTATCAACGGGAAGTAATAGCCAGCATCCAAAAACCAAGATGGGGGCATGGAGGAACAAGCACTCTGAGAGGCATTGGCGAGTTGAAGAGCACTGCACTGCATGAACTGCTAAATATCTATTTCTTAAAAAGTCAGAACCTGCAGTATTTGTAGATGCTGACTTTAATTTTCCCATTCCCCACTGAAGTTCCTGTTTAACCCCTTTGTGATCACAATATGTCCAAATTTAAAATGCCTCTTTCCATTAGAATGTTTTTAGAATGCAGCGGAAAACTAGGAATGCACAGTTATGTGTAGACTTGCCATCAACCAGAGATATTAGCCGTAGAGTTATTGTCAAGGTAAAGGTTAAGTTCACCTTTAGTAAAAAAAACAATAAAGGCATGCGACTTTGCAGGTAAAAAAAATGTGCATCTACAGTATTATTCTTTTACATTGAAATGGAGGGGCCTGCAAAGCATTGCACCCACAATCAGTGGATTGTGGAATCTGCGGACACTCAGTACAACTCTCTGCCTGTACCTCTGTACAGTCAGACAGTTACAGAGCTGCAGGAACAGTTAATGAACTATGAGGATGCTAATCAGGACCTGAGTTTGTTCATTCATTCAAAATTCCCTGGCTGTGTAGGGGCGGAACCTCGCACAGCCCCACTGTTTTTCAATGTGACAACGGGTGACTGGAGAAGAACCCCCACACAGGAAAGGGGAATCAGGGTGTGGGGTGTATGGTACTAAACATGTTACATCCTAAATATGGAAGGCACAAAATCATACAAAAAAAAAACATTGATCTCATGCATTAAAAAAAAAAAAAGCAGTGTTTACATCTGCCGAACCACATCTGCCGAACCAAAAAGGTGACAATATGATGTGGCTTCCAACCTCCTAGACCATAAAGACAGCCAGGGGTCAAAAGGTCCCTACCTAGCTCTGTGATTACCCATAGCATCGACAGATTGGATACCGGGCTCCCCGATCACACTGGAGAGCCCAGAAAAGCGCTGGTGGGTGGTGATAGGGGGACATTCCCTGCCACCGCCTTTAAAAGCACCAGAAAAATGTTTCAGTTGTGCTGATCCAATGGTTTATATACTTTTTGAGCCACTGAACTTGTAGGACCTGGTTGACAGCAAGAGACCACTATTGACATGCCTGGAGGGTCATATCTGAAGGGAGGGGGAAAATTATGTACCCTGATTTCCTTTGGTGAGTTAAACGCATGAATGTTTTGTCACACATTGCGTTAGCATATCCTATTCATTGTAGGGGCTGCCCAGTATACCACAAGAGACCAAAGCATTTTTAGCACTGCATGGCAACACGTTATTACATTGCCATGTGTGGTGATGCAAGGCGTGTCCATTGGCAAGATGAGTAAAGTTGCATTGTGCCTGTAACATGTGTTGCAACTGTGAGAATGGGCCCTTAGATGTTTAGATGGCATTAATAACACCAGCAGTCCACAGGGCTGCACAGTCAGCCAGTTCTCATAAGCTAAGCTGCAGCACTTAGTGGGTTCTCTTAGCGGCTGTGCACCTCGGCAGCAGGTGCTCTTTCCACCAATAAGAAAACAATGCACCTGTTGCCATGATAAAGTAGGGAAGTAAGGTCAATTCTCTAGGAGACCCTGTTATACCAACTTACGGATTGGAAGTGTGCAGATTATGGGTTCTGACTTCTCTATGACTCACTTACTGGGCATTTATTCAGAACAAATTGAAGTTGAAGTCAGCATTGACTGCGGTATGTATTGCTTTAAATATTTAAAGCCTACTTTTTTTGCTACCTATCTGACATCCTAAATCATCCTCTCTGCTCCTCCCAAGACCCCCTGTTCTCTAGCTCCCTTGTTACCTCCTCCAAGGCTCTCCTCCAGGACTCCTCCAGAGCCTAGCCCATCTTCTGGAACTCCCTGCCCCAGTATGTCAGGTCAGCTCCTACCCTGTCCTCTTTTGAGCGATCCTTGAAAACTCACTTATTCAGTAAAACCTGCCCCACATCCACCTAACTGTACTTGAGTCACCTCCATCAGATCATCCTCTGCAGCTATTACCTTTATTACCACCTCTCTCTCCCTTTAGATTGTAAGCTCCATGCCATGAGCAGAGCCCTCCTACTCCTTCTGTATTGAACTGTATTGTAATTGTACAGTCCCCCTTTATATTGTAAAGCTCTGTGTAAACTTTTTATGCTATATAAATCCTGTATGATAGTGATATTAAAGTGGAGGTTCACCCAAAAAATACATTTTTAACATTACATTCAGCCGAGTTGTCCTAATGACAATCGGCTGTTTTTTTTTTTTCGTACTTACCTTATTTTCACCGCCGCTTCCGGGTATGTCTTCTGCGGGACTGGGCGTTCCTACCTGATTGACAGGCTTCCGACCGTCCCATACTACGCGTCACGAGTTGCCGAAAGAAGCCGAACATCGGTGCGCAGGCGCCCTATAGAGCCGCACTGACGTTTGGCTTCTTTCGGCAACTCGTGATGCGCTGTATGCGATGGTCGTAAGCCTGTCAATCAGATAGGAATGCCCAGTCCCGCAGAAGACATACCCGGAAGCGGCAGTGAAATACGGTATGTACGGGTAAAAAAAGAAAAAGAAACAGCCGATTGTCATTAGGACAACTCGGCTGAATGTAATATTAAACATTTATTTTTGGGTGAACCCCCGCTTTAATCACTGTATGCATCTTCTGAGACTTGGGACTACAGAACACCTCCCCATGCTCACTTCCTATATAGGGGGGAGGTGGTATTGTGTTTACAGGCACACTGGGCAGAGCTGACAACACTGCTTAGGATAGTGCACAGAAGCCACGTGCACAGGAATTGGGGAGCTTGCTGCATTTCTGTCAGATCAACAAGTATGGCTTTCTATTCGCTGTGTTTTTTAAAGGAGAAAACTGAGAAATGTTCACATTTCAAAGAGATTTACTTAATATATTGATTTTCTTTCTATTTTACCCTGACATATACTTGCTCAGGCTTACTGAAAAACAAAGGAAGCCTCTATACTGGTAATTAACCACTCACAAAAGGCAAATCCACTTTGCACCTACAAGTGCAAACTACAAGTGCAAAGTACACTCGAAATTGCACTGAAAGTGCACTGGGAAGTGCAGTCGCTGTTAATCTGAGGGGTAGCTCTGAAATGAGGGGAAGCTCCGCTGATTGTATCATCCAATCATGTGCAAGCTAAAATGCTGTTTTTTATTTTTCTTGCATGCCCCCCTCGGATCTACAGGGACTGCACTTTCAAGTGCACTTTGCACTTGTAGTTTGCACTTGTAGTGCAACGTGGATTTGCCTTTCGGAAATAACCCCCATTATGTCAGTAGCCACTCGAGGGAACATTTAAAAATCTCTACATGCAATAAAGTGATAGAACAGAAATTAGGTAAAAACAAAAATCGAATTTAAAATACATTTTAGATAAACGTTACAAGAGTAGCTGTGATTTACCAAGCCATTAGTCTAGAAGTGAATGTGTATAATAAACTAGGGTGATCAAAAAAAGATTAACAAGCTATTTATATTCATGTAGCTTTTGCAACTGATAACCAATCATATACATTAGAAAATATACTGTATACATAGACAGATGAGCCATGCCATAAAACACCCGCAGAAGGATACATAAACATTATCCAGTAATGTATACATTTAAATCATTAAAATTCATTTTTACATACAAACAGCACAAGTACCGGAATCTCCCTTGATATCAACCTTCTCCTGCACAGTAAACAGACTAAGAAAACATGGGTCAGCCAATAAGGACTATATTATCTACCAGGAGGGCTGGTAAGTGTCTCTTTATTAAAGGTCAGCAAGTACAGTATTTGTAGCTGCTAACTTATTTTTCTGAAACTCCTCTTTAAGGATATTTCCTTTTATGGATTTTTACACTATTATCATGTTATCATTATTATATCAATTTATCAGTAAAACACTTAATGGGTACACCAAACTACTGTAAATGAAAGAGGAATACAGAAAACTAAAACAGACTCCTAACTTACTAAAGCAAAGGTTACAATCAATTTGAAAAGTTGTCAGTGCTTTAAAGAGATTAGAGCACGAAAGCAGAGACTGATGAGACAAACTTTCTCCCTAGGAACCTACAAAGCATGAAAAGATAGATTATATTGATTCTCTTGGCTTTGAAGAAACATTTGTTGCTAATGATCTGGTGAGAATTTCTTGCTGATTCACGCTCTTCAATGGAGAGCCTACTGCTATCATTCTGCTACACATGCTGTAAAATGAGGAGAGCTGCCTGCTGGGTGTCTTCTATATATTCTTGTTTCCTTGATATGTACTGGACTCCTTGTAGAGTTGATGGAATATGCATGCTCTTCTGGACTACTTCAGAAAGAGAGTGCCTGTCTTGTAAGCTTCGACTGCATGGAGATTTCAATGGGTTTATAGAAGCCGTGATTAGGATGCTTGGTGTTATATCAATGATGACTAAAACGTAAGGTGGCTGTTTTTTTTTTTTTTTTTTTTTTTTTTTTTTTTGCCACTTCAGACTTCACCGCAGCGAGAGACTTGCTCATGATTTTATTCATAATTCCGTCTCTACATCAGGTTTAGCATCATTTGTGGTGCATTTCTCTTGCAATTTTTTATACTTGTTATTTATATTTTATTTATTTGTTTATTTTTATATTTTCATCTCTTTTTTTTTTTTTTTTTTTTTTTTTTTTCACCGTTTAGAACTCACTCTTTTATAGTAAGTACGGAACTATTTAAAAGGTTTTATCTGCGTGACAAAGAAAAACCCAGCACCCCATCTCCCCCCTCCCCAACTAAATGCCCCCTCCCCCCCCCCTACCCACCCCCTCCCTTGACCCTCCCACGACTCCACTGTAAGAATTCCTTCCCTTAATTGAAAAAAATGCGTTCCTATTCCTCTCTCAGGTTTTCTGCAAACCTCCAGGATTTTTTGAATTCCATCCAGGGTACCCATATATCCTTTTCCCCTACTTTGTGTTTATAGCTTCCGTATTTTAATTTCTCTCTCCTATAAGTGTCCTCTACGGAGTCAATCCACTCCCACATTTGCGGACTTTTCGCGTCTCTCCATTTAAGGGGAATCAATCTTTTCGCTGCGTTCAATAACAGGTGGCTGTTTTAATAAAGGAGTTAAGGATTTTCTTGGAGTAAATTGTGTGAATATTCACTTCAATGATCCTATCAAGTGCATATGAAATGAGTTAACTGGGATTTTCTATTCACCTTATTGGATAATTGAAGTGAATAAAAAAAAAGAAAAAAAGAAAAAAATGAAAATACAAAAATAAATAAAAAAATGTATTTTTGTGTGTGTGTGTGTGTGTATATATATATATATATATATATATATATATATATATATATATATATATATATATATATATATATATATATTTTCCCCAATCCTTTTATTGAAGTTTATCACAAGAAACAAGAAATATGTAAACAGATTCTGTCAAACAATATAGCGATATAAAGAGGGTAACTTTAGGGAGGGTATCTATGACTCAATAGGTAGTTAAAGAGGAAGTAAACCCTCTAAAATATTTCTTTAAAAAAAAGCCTGCAATAGAAAGGCATAATGAGCTAGTATGCATAGCATACTAGCTCATTATGAATTACTTACCTAAGATCAAAGCCCCCGAAGCGACTCTTGTTCCTCTCACCTCAGAACCTTCAACCCTGGTGATAGAGTGCAGGTACTAGTTCCCACAGTTGAGAGTAAATTCCTAGCAAAGTGGCAAGGTCCCTTTGAAATAATGGAAAGAATAGGGAAGTAAACTACAAAGTTTACTAGTCAGGGACAAGGAAACCAGAGCAAATATATCACGTTAATATCTTGAAACCTTGGAAGAAAAGAGAGACTTTACTAGCAGTGCTTACTCCCCAAAAAGGAAGCGTTTTGATACTTATGTGATCTAACGCTTAACAAAAATATTCAATAAACAATTAACAATAAAAGGACATGGCCCTCATGATAACTGAGGTACCCATAACTAAAACCTTGTCAGTGACCCAACAGAAGGATGGTAAAGAGTTTGTGAGTAAGAATAGTGACTTTTTTTCTCCCCTACCTGGACATACCAGTGTTATACAACATGACATAATTACGGAACCAGGTGTCCGCGTAAATGTAAAGCCCTATAGTATACCCAAGGCTAGGTGAGAAACAGTTATGAATGAAATAAAGAACATTTTAGAGTTGGACGTGATAGAGGAGTCCCACAGTGACTGGTCAAGTGCCATAGTGTTGTTCCCAAAGCCAGATGGCACTATAAGGTTTTGTAATGTTTTTAAGAAGTTAAACAGCGTGTCCAAATTCGATGCGTACCCAATGCCTTGGGTCGACAAGCTTGTTGACAGTTTGGGAAGTGCCCGGTACATTACCACTTTGGCTCTGACTAAAGGTTATTGGCAAATGCCCCTAAGGCCTCGTACACACGACCGAACATGTCTGCTGAAACTGGTCCGCTGACCAGTTTCAGCAGACATGTTTGGTTGTGTGTACAGCTGACCGGACCGGATTCCCGGCCGAGCGGACTTTTTCCAGCGGACAAATGTTTCTTAGCATGCTAAGAAACATGTCCGCTGGAAGCCTGTCTGTCGGACGTGTTCGGTCGTCTGTACAGACTCACCGGACACGTCCGATCGGCCGCCATCCCTTGCATGCGTCGAAGTGATTCGACGCATGCGTGGAAGCATTGACCTTCCAGGGTCGCGCACGTCGCCGCATCATCGTCGCGGCGACGGCGCGGCCACGTCGCGACACGTCACCGCGTTTGTTTTCCGCGGAGATTTTGGTCTGATGGTGTGTCCAGCCATCAGACCAAAATCCGGCAGCGGACATGTCCGATGAAAATGGTCCGCGGACCGTTTTCATCGGACAGATCCGCAGGTGTGTACGGGGCCTTACAGAATCTGCAAAAGAGAAGACAGCCTTTTCTACCCCTGAGGGGTAATTCCAGTATAAGCCGATGCCTTTTGGTTTACATAGTGCTCTGGCCTTATTCCAGCGAATGATGGACAAGACATTGAGATCATATCGCCAATACACAGTGCTATTTGGACAATGTCATCATCATTTCCCCCGGGTGCAAGCCGTAGTAGATTCCCTTAGGAAACATGACTTACTGCCAACCTCAAAAAGTGTGCCGTAAGCTTGGGGGCCAAATAACTTGGCTACATTACTGGACGAGGGCTGATCAAGCCTTAGATCAACAAGATTGAGGCGGTTCAAAAGTGGCCCCATTGTAGCTCCACTGACAGATCTGACGAAGAGTAGAAGGTCAGTCATGATCAAGTGGAATCCTGAGGCAGAGAAGGCATTTCATATGTTGATAAAACCTGAGCTCATGACCCCAGAGTTCACAAAGGGGTATGTGGTACAGACAGACACTTCTGATGTGGGACTGGGTGCAGTACTGTACCAAATCAGAGACGGTGAGGAGCACCCAGTGGTCTACCTGAGCAGAAAGCTTAACAGACATGAGAAAAACTATGCCATTGTTGAGAAGGAATGTTTAGCTATTAAATGGGCCTTAGATGCCCTGAAATATTACCTTTTGGCGAGACCATTCAAACTAGTCACTGATCATGCCCCACTTAAATAGATGTGTGATAACAAGGTGAAAAACAGTCGGCGACAAGGTGGTTTCTTGCCCTTCAAGTTCACAGTGGAGCACAAAGCTGGGAAACTCCAGAATAATGCAGATGCTCTTTCATGTATTCATTGTCTGGTTGGGACAGCTGCAGGGGCTTGAGCAGAAGGGGGAGGATATAAAACATTATGAAAGACGAGGTGATTGATGATGTTATGTTTCACCTCGCATGCATTAATTTCCTGAGAACTAAGGTGGAGTCCAGTCCGGGTTTTACCGGCCATCTTGGCAGGGTTGGTACTCAGGAAGCTTAAACCCTGAAAGAGCTGCTTTTTTGAAGTTTGCTTTGTGAGAGAAAGAAAAGGTTTGCATTATCTTTGTTGTGTGGGTGACTGGGAGAAAACATTCACCCTGAGTTAGGAACCTGCAATGTTTAGTTAATGCAGTGTTAAAGTGGAATTTGATGTAAAATGCGAATTTCAGCTTATCCACCTCTCCTCTCTCAATATAGATAAAAACATTTAAGGAGTAGGTGTCTACATATTTCTGACAGGTAACTGCTCCTGCTTTCATGCTGCTCATCTAGGCAAACAGAGCTTAAGTTCAGCCCCCCTTCCCACCTGCACTCTCCTGAGATGCGTCACATCTTCCAGGAGAAGTTCAGGGCTATTTAAAAAAGTGCATGGTGTTGCGTTAATGCGCAGTGGGGAGCCTGCTTGCTGTGAAACACCAGGAAGTCCTACATCCAAGATGGCAGTGTTGGGGACCCACAGACCAATGAAGAACCGGCCTAGGTGAGGATAGCGCTGGATCTCTAGGCTGGTAAGTGTCTCTTTATTAAAGGTCAGCAACTACAGTATTTGTAGCTGCTAACTTATTTTTCTGCAAAGACCGAAACTCCTCTTTAGGGATATTTCCTTTTATGGATATCACAAACTTTTTACCACAATTATGTTATCATTATTATATCAATTTATCAATAAAACACTTAATGGCTACACCAAACTACTGTAAATGAAGGAGGAATACAGAAAACTAAAATAGACTCCTAACCAACTAAAGCAAAGGTTACAATCAAATTGAAAAGTTGTCAATGCTTTAAAGAGATTAGAGCACAAAAGCAGAGACTGATGAGACCAACTTTCTCCCTAGGAACCTACAAAGCATGAAAAGATAGATTATATTAATTCTCTTGGCTTTGAAGAAACATTTGTTGCTAATGATCTGGTGAGAATTTCTTGCTGATAGGTTCACGCTCTTCAATGGAGAGCCTACTGCTATCATTCTGCTACACATGCTGTAAAATGAGGAGAGCTGCCTGCTGGGTGTCTTCTATATATTCTTGTTTCCTTGATATGTACTGGACTCCTTGTAGAGTTGATGGAATATGCATGCTCTTCTGGACTACTTCAGAAAGAGAGTGCCTGTCTTGTAAGCTTCTGCTGCATGGAGATTTCAATGGGTTTATAGAAGCCGTGATTAGGATGCTTGGTGTTATATCAATGATGACTAAAACATAAGGAGGCTGTTTTAATACAGGAGTTGAGGATTTTCTTGCAATAAATTGTGTGAATATTCACTTCAATGATCCTATCAAGTGCATATGCAATAGGTAAACTGGGATTTTCTATTCACCTGATTGGATAACTGAAGTGAATTCAAAAAATAAAAAATTAAAATACAATTTTTTTTAAATGTATTTTTTTATATTCTGTATTTTGTATTTTAATGTTTTTATTTTTATTTTTTGCATTAGTTATAAACCAATCCCTTGGAGGGTCAACATGTCAGAATCATATTGATGCTTTATTATGATATGTTTGTAGATTATTGTGAAAACTGTCTGCTCACTTTGGGCTTGCTCCATCAGGCTGTCCTCCTCCCCCTTGATCCCTTGTGTTTTTTTTGGCTCCAATGCTCTGACTTGGGATTTCCTTGAGAGGTGCTGCACCAATTTAATGCCTTACTACCCAGATAGCAAGTAATTGTACTGCAAGTTTGAAAATTTCTTGCTAAGCTCTCGCTAGACTTGCCAAGCTTCACAAGTTTGTTGCTCAAATGCTGCAAATCTGCATTGCATGAATTCCAGGGGTTGGGTATGGCCCCTTAGTTCCAGCGAAGGGAACTCTCAAGGCGTCAGCATACCAAGACATTTTGGACAATTTTATGCTCACAACTTTCTGGGAACAGTTTGGGGATGGCCCATTCCTGTTCCAACATGACTGCACACCAGTGCACAAAGCGGGGTCCATAAAGACATGGATGAGTGAGTTTGGGGTGGAGGAACTTGACTGGCCTGCACAGAGTCCTGGCCTCATTCTGATAGAACACTTGTAGCGCCCCCCTTACTTTCAGTGCGGGCGCTACACTAAAGTTAGTGGGGAATGGAAGGGTTAGTTTTACTCCCATTCGTGATTTATGGAAACTCAGGCTGCTGCCCACTTCAGAATCAGTCCTGTATGTCAGTCTGCGCTCCAGGGGTGTGTTATCACCCCTGGGCGGCAGTTGGTGCTAGAGGGGTTCTGACAGACCCACCTTCTCCCAGCAGCCAATCAGAGGAGTTCTTCCCTCGTTGGGCATGCTGGGAGGGGGGTATATCTGGGGCAGCCACTTTTGGCGGGTTGTTCTATGCGGGGCCCGAGTTCCAGGTGCGGTACCTACCTTCAGGGTACGCGCATCCATGGGCCCTGCCACCGTGGCCTGCTTCGCTGAGGTTGTGCACCATGAAGAGCCTCATCCTGACATTGAGAGGGGCCCCAGCGACTTGCTGGGTCCCAACCTTCTGTTGAGAGGATCCTAATCTGGAGGCTGTGCAATGGGGGATGGGCTCGGGGGAACCTAGAACTAGAGGTTGTCCAGGAGGCCTAGACGAACCATCGGGGATCTGGTCACCACACCATATGACAGGTATGCTCAAGCTGTCAGTGGGTGACACTGATTGAACTAACTGGGAGGATTTGCTCAAATTGATCTCACAAATCCCATGTTGTCCGGCCTGTGGCAGAGGCCATGAGTCAGGCCTGTGGCAGAGGTCTGTTTCCTCCCAGTGATCCGCAAGTGACGCTCCGGCTGCCAGGCCTGAGATAACCTGTCCGGGGGCACTTTACCCACCCTGATTGGGGTGGCGACAAATTGAGCTATATCATTGCTGAGAGCAGGCTTGCTCTCTCTTCTTATCCAAGGCCTGATACTAAAGTTTTCTCTACGCTCATCAACCTTTCTCTGTCATGCGCCATGTTGATGTTGGGCCTTGGAATAAAGCATTGAAAACTGAATTGATGTCTGGACACTTGCTCTTTATTCACACTTACAGAAATCACCCCTAGACCAAGTCAAGAAGGTAACTCAGTAAGCCGATCCCAAACGAATCAGCGGCTCCTTCGGGGGTGAGCGCTACACACTGTTGGGATGAATTAGAGCGGAAACTGGGTAACTCCACTTTTGTGGGGGGAAAAAAATTGCAAATAAAGAAAAAATATAGCGTACACAAGTCATATTTCAATTGAATGTTATTAAAAATTACCTTTACTTTTCAATCTGCAGCCGCTGTAATTTTCTGAAAATGCAATCAAATATGGCTACCTGGAGGTGTTCTGTACACAGAATGTGTACAGAACATCCCCCAGAAACATAATTTCCTGCTTGTGTCATTGGCTCACTGATTTTCCCAGAAGTCTGCACTAAGATACAAGTCAGATTACAGGCATCCCCTGCAACAAATATGTAATTTTTGGTGAGATACTCCCAATAGGAACACATCTAAAGGAATGCAGGCCCACCAGCTTTACTCATTAGAGACCTACAAGTGCACAGCTGATAATTAATTATAAAACCACTCCAATTAGGGATGAGCTTTATGTTCGAGTCGAACATGAGTAAGACTCGAACATTGGCTGTTTGCCCGTTCGCCAAAACAGCAAACAATTTGGGGTGTTTGCGGCAAATTTGAAAAGCCGTGGAATACCCATTAAAAGTCTATGGGAGAAATCAAAGTGCTAATTTTAAAGGCTAATATGCAAGTTATTGCCATAAAAAGTGTTTGGGGACCAGGGTCCTGCCCCAGGGGAAATGTATCAATGCAAATAATTTTTTTAAAAACGTCAGTTTTTTCGGGAGCAGTGATTTTAATAATGCTTAAAGTGAAACAATAAAAGTAAAAAGGGAAACCCGGGTTGCGCAAGAGAGGGCGGGGTCACCCGCACACGTCATTGGGTAACCCTGGGCTTTCTCCTTGCGTCAGAGAGGGGGCAGGGTCACCCGCACATGTGACGTGTGGCCTCGCCCTCAGCTATAAAAGAGCTGTCAACCCGGCAGAGCATCATTTGGCCAGGCATCTTCTTTGAGGTGGTATCGTTCTTAGCAGCGTTTTTATTCCATATCACTCGAGAGTGGCTTTTTTTTCTTTTTTTTTTTTATAAAGGACTTGTCCCAAACTGTCTCATATGGTTTTTAACATTTTGACACTTTTTTTTGTGAAATGGTAGGGGTACAATGTACCCCGTTACCAATTCACATAGGGGGGGGCGGGATCTGGGGGCAAGAGTTGTGGGGATGAGGCCCTTGTCTCCATTAACATGGGGACATCCTCCCCATGTTGAGGGCATGTGACCTGGAACGGTTCTGGAGGGGGGGGTGCTCTTTCCTGCGGCCTGCCAGGTTGCATGCTCGGATAAGGGTCTGGTATGGATTTTTGGGGGAGCCCCACGCCATTTAAAAAAAATGGCACAGGGTTCCCCTTAATATCCATACCAGACCTGAAGGGCCTGATATGGATGTTTTTTATTTTTCGTTTGGGGTTCCCCTTAATATTCATACCAGACCCAAAGGGCCTGGTAATGGACTAAGGGGGGAACCCATGCTGTTTTTTTTTCAATGACTTTTATCTGTATTGCCGGGACCCGACATTTCGTAGTTTTAAATTACTTTTTTCCTTTAGAAATGTCATTTTGTGCAGGGACTTTTCTAAGCACGGGAAACATGCGCTACTTTACAGGCATACTATAGACACCACCCCAGGTACAAAATTTAAAGGAATATTTCACTTTTATTGTTTCACTTTAAGCATTATTAAAATCACTACTCCCGAAAAAACTGCAGTTTTTAAAACTTTTTTGCATTGATACATTTCCCCTGGGGCAGGACCCGGGTCCCCAAACACTTTTTAGGACAATAACTTGCATATTAGCCTTTAACCACTTAAGACCCGGATCATTATGCAGGTTAAGGAACTTGCCCCTTTTTGCGATTCGGCGCTGCATCGCTTTAACTGACAATTGTGCGGTCGTGCGACGTGGCTCCCAAACAAAATTGGAGTTCTTCTTTTTCCCACAAATAGAGCTTTCTTTTGGTTCTATTTGATCACCTCTGCGGTTTTTATTTTTTGTGCTATAAACAAAATAGAGCGACAATTTTGAAAATTGTGATTTAAGATGACAAATTGAGAATCCTTAACCACTTAAGCCCCGGACCAATATGCAGCCTAAAGACCCAAGGTGTTTTTACAGTTCGGGACTGCGTCGCTTTAACAGACAATTGCGCGGTCGTGCGACGTGGCTCCCAAACAAAATTGACGTCCTTTTTTCCCCACAAATAGAGCTTTCTTTTGGTGGTATTTGATCACATCTGCGGTTTTTAGTTTTTGCGCTATAAACAAAAATAGAGCGACAATTTTGAAAAAAAAGCAATATTTTTTACTTTTTGCTGTAATAAATATCCCCCAAAAACATATATAAAAACATTTTTTTTCCTCAGTTTAGGCCGATACGTATTCTTCTACCTATTTTTAGTAAAAAAAATCGCAATAAGCGTTTATCGATTGGTTTGCGCAAAATTTATAGTGTTTACAAAATAGGGGATAGTTTTATTGCATTTTTATTAATTTTTTTTTTTTACTACTAATGGCGGCGATCAGCAATTTTTTTCGTGACTGCGACATTATGGCGGACACTTCGGACAATTTTGACACATTTTTGGGACCATTGTCATTTTCACAGCAAAAAATGCATTTAAATTGCATTCTTTATTGTGAAAATGACAGTTGCAGTTTGGGAGTTAACCACAGGTGGCGCTGTAGGAGTTAGGGTGCACCTAGTATGTGTTTACAACTGTTTGGGGGTGTGGCTGTAGGAATGACGTCATCGATCGTGTCTTCCCTATAAAGGGAATGACGCGATCGATGCGCCGCCATAGTGAAGGACGGGGAAGCCGTGTTTACACACGGCTCTCCCCGTTCTTCAGCTCCGGGGAGCGATCGCGACGGAGCGGCTATAAACAAATAGCCGCGCCGTGGTCCCGGATCGCTCCCCGAGCGGACCCGACCTCCGCATGTAGCGGGGGGGGGGTCCCGATCGGACCCCCCACCCGCTAATAGGCGAGGACGTACGTGTACGCCCATGTGCCTGTACGTGCCATATTGTGGACGTATATGTACATGCGGGGGTCGGGAAGTGGTTATAATAACTTTTTGCACCATATGGACTTTGATTTCTGTCCTAGGAAACATTATATTCTACTGTTTAGCATTGCTGTAAAAGTACTGCATATTTGTTATTTAGTAACTCTATTTAAGCTTTTAACCCTTATGCCGCGTACACACGATTATTTTTCGGCATGAAAAAAACGTTGTTTTTCAAAAACGTCATTTAAAATGATCGTGTGTGGGCTACACATAATTTTTCAGGTTCTGAAAAACAACAACATTTTTTTTTCGAACATGCTGCATTTTTTAACGTCGTTTTAAACTATGTCGTTTTTCAGGTTGTAAAAAATTATCGTGTGTGGGCTAAAACGACGTAAAAAACCCGCGCATGCTCAGAAGCAAGTTATGAGACGGGAGCGTTCGTTCTGGTAAAACTACCGTTCATAATGGAGTAAGCACATTCATCACGCTGTAACAGACAGAAAAGCGCAAATCGTCTTTTATTAACACGGAGTCAGCTAAAGCAAAGGCTAATAGAACTTCCCCTTTAGCGTGCCATCGTTTGTTGTTGTATGTCACCACGCTTTGCTAGATCATGTTTTAAAAACGATGGTGTGTAGGCAACGTTGTTATAAATTTTCATTCTGTAGACTTGCAGAGCTCTTGCTGTAGACTCACAACTGCAACTTTACTCTTGTTGGAGACTTCCCACGCAAATTTGCTACAAATTGGAAAAGTGTCAACTAGAACTTGTGCTTCTGCAAGTGTTCTGCAAGTATACAACTTGCCAGTGAAAATGTGCATCAAGTTAGACTTACAATTCCACATTACCATTAATTTGAGGCAAGTTATCCTTGCTATCTGGGAATGGACTGGGAGCACCTTGGTTCACTCATATTTTGATGCTGTTCTTTATACTGGACACTCACAATGAACAAAACAGTCTCCTCAAAGGAACACAGGAAGTTGTATTCCCTTTTGATATACAGTGGGTACAGAAAGTATTCAGACCCCCTTAAATGTTTCACTCTTTGTTATATTGCAGCCATTTGCTAAAATCATTTAAGTTAATTGTTTTCCTCATTATTGTACACACAGCACCCAATATTGACAGAAAAACACAGAATTGTTGAAATTTTTGCAAATTTATTAAAAAATAAAAACTGAAATATCACATGGTCCTAAGTATTCAGACCCTTTGCAAAATTAGCAAAAGTAGCCCAAAGGGTGGCGCCATCCGAATGGAACTTCCCCTTTATAGTGCCGTCATACGTGTTGTACGTCACCGCGCTTTACTCAAGCATTTTTTTTTTCACGATCGTGTGTATGCAAGGCAGGCTTGACAGGAATCACGTTGAGAAAAACATTGTTTTTTCTTGACATTAAAAACGGTCGTGTGTACGCGGCATATATTTAACTCAGGTGTAGAGTTGAGCGGACAACCTGGATGTTCGGGTTCGGTCTGAACCCGAACTTAAAAAAAAAAGTTTGGGTTCGGGAACCCGAACCCGAACTCTGAACCCCATTGTAGTCAATGGGACACGGACTTTTAGAAAAAAAAATACGTGGAGGTCCCCGCAAATTCAATAACCAGACCCTTTAGGTCTGGTATGGATATTAAGGGGAACCCCGCCGTCAATTTAAAAAAAAAATGACATGCGGTTCCCCCTAAATATCCATAACCAGACCCTTCAGGTCTGGTATGGATATTAAGGGGAACCCGCCGTCAATTTAAAACAAAAATGACGTGCGGTTCCCCCTAAATATCCATAACCAGGGGAAGCCCAGGAAGAGGGAAGAGGGAAGACGGGGCTTACTCAGTGACGTAGCAGAGGGTACGTCAGAGGGTGCGGGGTCACGTGACGGGTGGCCCTGCCTCCTCTATATAAGTAATGTCACAGCTTCAGCGCGTCATTCGCTGGGCTGTGTCCAGCAGTGAGAGGAAGTCGGGGATGCTGCACTCCGGATGAATGGATCTTCTCATCGCTGGAGCGGAGATCACCCATCGCTGGATCTTCTCATCGCTGGAGATCACCCGCAGCCATCGCAGGATCAGGACAACGTTGAAGCAGGAACCCGGGAACGAGTGGATTATCACCGCTGGAGTTTTTTTTTTTTTTATTAATAAAGGACTTTATTCTACGGTGTGTGTGTGTTTTTTTTTTACAAGACTTTACACTTCCTTCGTGAAATGGTAGGGGTACAGTGTACCCCATTACCATTTCACACAGGGGGGGGTCAGGATCTGGGGGTCCCCTTTGTTAAAGGGGTCTTCCAGATTCTGATAAGCCTCCCGCCCGCATACCCCCACAACCACCGGGCAAGGGTTGTGGGGATGAGACCTGTGTCCCCATCAACATCCTCCCCATGTTGAGGGCATGTGGCCTGGTGCGGTTCAGGAGAGGGGGGGCACACTCTGTCCCCCCCTCTTTTCTGCGGCCGGCCAGGTCAACGTGCTCGGATAACTGGTCTGGTTATGGATATTTAGGGGGAACCGCACGTCATTTTTGTTTTTAAATTGACGGCGGGGTTCCCCTTAATATCCATACCAGACCTAAATGGATATTTAGGGGGAACCGCACGTCATTTTTTTTTTTAAATTGACGGCATAGCTCCCCTTAATATCCATACCAGACCTAAACTCTGATCCCGGACCCAAACTTTTTCCAATTATTCGGGTTCGGGTCCGGGTTCGGGAAAAACCCAAAGTCCGTACCGAACCCGAACTTTACAGTTCGGGTTCGCTCAACCCTACTCAGGTGCTGTCCATTTCTTCTGATCATCCTTGAGATGGTTCTACACCTTCATTTGAGTCCAGCTGTGTTTGATAATTCTGATTGGACTTGATTAGGAAAGCCACAAACCTGTCTATATAAAGCAGGTCATACACCTTTTCAAAATCAGAAAGTTAATTTTTTTGTGATCCGATGATGCCACTATTGATTTTCGAAACCTTCATGTTGCCGGGAATATTCGTTTCTCTCCGGGAATATTCTTTTCTTGCACATGCGCATTTTTTTTCTATTACATTTCTTGCACGATTCTCCCATCATTGATCAGAAAATCGTTTGTTTTTTAAAAAAATTTCCAACATGCCAGATTCCTCAAATTTGTTTGCCGCACGAAAATCGGCTGTTGCTGCAGCCCACTAACGGTGCAAAATTCGTACGAAAATACTTTAAAACGATTTACGAAAGAAAATTATTTCGAAATTTGAACCATGTATGGCCGCCTTTGGACCTTACAGCTCACAATGCATGTCAGAGCGAATGAGAATCATGAGGTCAAAGGAACTGCCTGAAGAGCTCAGAGACACTATTGTGGCAAGGCACAGATCTGGCCAAGGTTACAAAAAAATTCCGCTGCACTTAAGGTTCCTAAGAGTGGCCTCCATAATCCTTAAATGGAAGATGTTTGGGATGACCAGAACCCTTCCTAGAGCTGGCCATCCGGCCAAACTGAGCTATCGGGGAAGAAGAGCCTTGGTGAGAGAGGTAAAGAAGAACCCAAAGATCACTGTGGCTGAGCTCCAGAGATGCAGTTGGGAGATGCAGTTGGGAGATGAAGTTGTAGAAAGTCAACCATCACTGCAGCCCTCCACCGGTCGGGGCTTTATGGCAGAGTGGCCCGACGGAAGCCTCTCCTCAGTGCAAGACACATGAAAGCCTGCATGGAGTTTACTAAAAAACATCTGAAGGACGTCAAAATGGTGAGAAATAATATTCTCTGGTCTGATGAGACCAAGATAGAACTTTTTGGCTTTAATTCTAAGCGGTATGACAGCATCATGCTGTGTTTTTTTTTTCAGCTGCAGGGACAGGACGACTAGTTGCAATCGAGGGAAAGATGAATGCGGCCAAGTACAGGGATTTCCTGGACAAAAACTTTCTCCAGAGTGCTCAGGACCTCAGACTGGGCTGAAGGTTTACCTTCCAACAAGACAATGACCCTAAGCACACAGCTAAAATAACTTCACAACAACACCGTGACTGTTTGTGAATGGCTCAGCCAGAGCCCTGACATAAACCCAATTGAGCATCTCTAGAGAGACCTAAAAATGGCTGTCCACCAACGGTTACCATCCAACCTGACAGAACTGGAGAGGATCTGCAAGGAGGAATGGTAGAGGATCCCCAAATCCAGGTGTGCAAACTTGTTGCATCTTTCCCAAAAAGACTCATGGCCAGGGGCGGACTGACAACTCATGGGGCCCCCGGGCAATAGAAGATTATGGGGCCCCTCTGGCTTACAGATGGCCACCACGCCAGGAGGCAGTGCAGAGGCAGGGCAGCTAAAATCTTGGGATATTCACATTAAAAGCATGTCAGTTTCGGACATATCAGGGACAGATCTAAAAAAAAACACAGATTTTTACATACTGTCCCTGGTTTTACTGAGCCTGGCAACCCTGATGGGGCCCCCTAGAGGCATGGGGCCCTCGGGCAGTGCCCGAGTGACTCAATGGTCAGTCCGCCCCTGCTCATGACTGTATTAGATCAAAAGGGTGCTTCTGCTAAATACTGAGCAAAGGGTCTGAATACTTAGGACCATGTGATATTTCAGTTTTCCTTTTTTAATAAATCTGCAAAAATTTCAACAATTCTGTGTTTTTCTGTCAATATGGGGTGCTGTGTGTACATTAATGAGGAAAAAAAATAATTTTAGCAAATGGCTGCAATATAACAAAGAGTGAAAAATTTAACAGGGTCTGAATACTTTCTGTACCCACTGTATATAGAATATATGATAGAGTCTATGATCCATCCCAAGCACAGATTATTAAAAACCTTCTAATGCAAAAGGTGTTCCAGTGACTTGATGGATGGCACTGTTCCCAAGTCATAGAAGCAGTATGGGGTTGATTTACTAAAGGCAAATCCACTTTGCACTACAAGAGCACTTGGAAGTTTACTTGGAAGTGCAGTCGCTTTAGATCTGAGGGGAAGACCTGAAATCAGGGGAAGCGTTGCTGATTTTATCTAATCATGTACAAGCAAAAATGCTGTTTTTTATTTTCCTTGCATGTTCCCCTCATATCTACAGCAACTGCACTTCCAAGTGCACTTGTAGTGCAAAGTTGATTTGCCTTTAGTAAATGACCCCCATACTGTACATAGAATAACTTGAATCAGAATTGTTAAAAACATTGTATACATACGATGTAACCAATAATTTAATAACTGTTTTAGTATGACCGTGGCTCATATTTTAGCAAACAATGCTCTCTCTTCCATCGGGGTCAGAGGTTTCCTGTGTTTTATTGGCAACTGATTTATTTATTTAATGCTTTGGATCTACTCTCATAATCTCAGTGTAATAATGAGTGTAATACATCATGTCTACACCGAGGTCAAAAAGATACATTTAGATACCTTATAACCACATATAATAATCTTAGCATCATCCCACATCAGGTATTAAGTTGCCCTTTACTATTAAGGTCATGCTTTTTATTACTTATAAAAAATGAATTGGAAAACATGATATTTAATATATCGCTCCAAAATATATGAAGTCATTACACTAGTGGATAAAGATGCTGCTAGGTATTGCAACCCCCCCCCCCCCCATTTTAATGCACTTTGAAAGGCGTAGGAGCCCTAACACTATATTGTCAAAAGTATTGGGACATCTGCCTTTACCCAGATAGCAAGGTTAACTTACCACACATTTGTGGCAGTATTGAATTGTTAGGCCCCATACATACGAGAGGATTTGTGATCAGAGTCTTCAAGTCTTCGAGTAAGGGATGCGATAACCCTAATAACCAATGGCCTGGATTGTGCCCATTTGGCCCGCCGTAGGTACGCCTGAAAGTGGGCATACCCTGAAAAGGAAAAGTAAAATGAGAATATGAAAAAGCTGAGGGAATGGGTGGGTGGGACCCAGAAATCTACGGCGACCCAGCCCTGACAGGGAGGGAGTCTTAGATAGCCTCAGACTCCTCCCACAAATACAGGCTGGCCTGCGGCCAGCCTTCTTACTTGTGATCAGAGTCTTCAAGTCTTCGAGTAAGGGATGCGATAACCCTAATAACCAATGGCCTGGATTGTGCCCATTTGGCCCGCCGTAGGTACGCCTGAAAGTGGGCAAAAGAGCCATATTTAGGTGGAGAGGGGTAGATGAGCGACCAAGAAGTAAAGCAGCACGCACCCGGATGGCAACCGTAAGCATACCTGATAAGAAGCCGTTGTGACCGGAGAAGCTACTGCCTCATGACCTGTGAAAGAAGGAAGCCCCTGCCGAACGCGTGAAGCAGCCCCTGAACTCGACCAATGCCCCGAGAAAGATTGATTCGAGCCTGCTGCCTGCGACAAGCCAGCCGAAAGCCTGAAGCGTTGATGATACGAGGATACTAGGGGGCAACTGAACCAGAACTGGCCCGAGACGCCCCTGCGACCATGCCTAACAATGAATACTACAACCGGACGCCAGACTTAGCTCCGTGAGGAAAACCCCCCCAACCCCTGACCTACCCATACTTGATATGGAAAGTGAGCGGGTGAGTAGCAAAAATTGACAACTGACAGGAAGTGCTGGATACCTGATGGATAAGTTGACGGGGCAGAAGGACGAGGCCCATGCGCTGCGCAGCCCCAACCTAACATGGAACCATGTCGACACACGAAACCCGTTCCTACCTGACAGACTTGGCTGCAAGTACCCATCGAAGGGACGTCGGAGAATCTGAAATGGGAGAATCCACCACCACCTCCGACAAGGAACACCCATGGCTCAGACATAACTAAAAGGACTGATAGCCCGGACCCAAAGGGATGATGACATGGCCGGCAGAAATGGAAGAGCAGGAACTGGTGGTGCGCAGACACAACCTAGACAAGACAGAAAACAGACATGCAACCACAACACCCAATGAGCCTACCTATATATGATCAGAACATCAAGACCGCTGCGCATAAATAAAACCGATGACACCCCAACCCAGTGTGACTGGCATGTGAGCCTGAGTAACCTGCCGCGCAGAGACAGGCAATTTAACTGAACACTCAAGGCTAGTGTACCCACGGACGGTGGTGGGCAATCGTATAAGTGTATGAATGAACGTGCACGTATGACGTATGGTATACAGGCGAGAAGATTGTGGTCAACAATCAATTAAAAACGAAAACCTCAGCCCGTAAGAATCTGAAGACGTGACAGATCCTGAGATGTGAGCACTAGCTAATCAACCCAGATGCAACGTGGACAACGTACAATGAGACATGGTCATCACGGAGATGACAACACCAAGACAAACAAACACAGACAGGAATCGTGGGGCAGCAACGCTAACACAGAAATCGTGGGGGCAGAAATGCTATGACAGAAATTAAGGGGAACAGAAATCGTGAGGGCAACGGTAATGCTGAGACTGAAACTTATAGAAAAACCTGGGGCAGAAATGGTACGGGAGACCCGCTGAACCTGAATACTGAATCATAAATATATAGGACAAAAATAAAAACAAAACCCTGGGGCAAACCTGGTATGAGAGCGACACTGAGCCTGAAATGCTGAGACAGAAAACACGACAGACAGAAATAAGACAAAACGTGGGGGACGTAGTGCCCTGACAGAAAAACGTGAGGGCCGCCGCGCCCAAACAGAAAATGTGGGGCCGCGGTGCCCAAACAAACAGCGCGGGTGGCCGCCGTGCCCAGACAGAAAGCGTGGGGGCCGTAGGGCCAAGACAGAAAACCAGGGGCAGGGACGCTATGATAGTAAACCTGGGGCATGAACGCCATAACAGCAAACCTGGGGCAGAAACCCTATGACCGGAACCCTGGGGCGGAAACCCTATGACCGAAAAACCCCAGGGCAGAAACCCTATGACCGAAAACCTGGGGCAGAAACCCTATGACCGAAAACCTGGGGCAGAAACCCTATGACCGAAAACCTGGGGCAGAAACCCTATGACCGAAAACTTGGGGCAGAAACCCTATGACCGAGAACCTGGGGCAGAAACCCTATGACCGAAAACCTGGGGCAGAAACCCTACGACCGAAAACCTGGGGCAGAAACCCTATAACCGAAAACCTGGGGCAGAAACCCTACGACAGAGAACCTGGGGCAGAAACCCTATGACCGAGAACCTGGGGCAGAAACCCTATGACCGAGAACCTGGGGCAGACGTAACAACAGAACCTGAGGCAGAATGGTCTGACAGAAACCCCAGCCTGGAACGCTGAGGCAAAATCTCCAAAAACTCATGATACTATAGCTATGTAACATTTGAGCGACTACCATGAGAAACGTAACGTATGCGGACAAATACCATGAGCCACGTGAAAGCATGAGAAACATCATTGCAAGATACAACCACCATGAGAAACGACATCGCATGAGAAAACCCATGAGAAACGCCATCGCATGAGAAACGCCATCGCATGAGAAAAACCCCGAAACACTTCACCGCATGAGAAACAACATGCATGAGAAACGACATTGCATGAGAACATGCATGGTACTAGAAACGTAACCACTTGAACATAACTAGTATGAGCAACGTAGTCGCATGATGAGCAACGTAGTCGCCTGAGCCACATGGTCGTATGAGAAAACAGTCGTGAAACATAGTCGCATGAGAAACATTCGCATGAAAACCTAATCGCATGAGAACATAGTCGCATGAGAAACAATCGCATGAGAAACATAGTCGCATGAGAAACAGTCGCATGAGAAACATAGTCGCATGAGAAACATAGTCGCATGAGAAACATAGTCGTATGAGAAACATAGTCGCATGAGAAACATAGTCGCATGAGAAACATAGTCGCATGAGAAACATAGTCGCATGAGAAACATAGTCGCATGAGAAACATAGTCGCATGAGAAACATAGTCGCATGAGAAACATAGTCGCATGAGAAACATGTCGCATGAGAAACATAGTCGCATGAGAAACATAGTCGCATGAGAAACATAGTCGCATGAGAAAACGTAGTCGCATGAGAACAATCGCATGAGAAAACGTAGTCGCATGAGAACATAGTCGCATGAGAACCAATCGCATGAGAAAACATAGTCGCATGAGCAACAGTCGCATGAGAAAACGTAGTTGCATGAGCAACAGTCGCATGAGAAACATAGTCGCATGAGCAACATAGTCGCATGAGCAACATAGTCGCATGAGCAACATAGTCGCATGAGCAACATAGTCGCATGAGCAACACAGTCGCATGAACAACACAGTCGCATGAACAACACAGTCGCATGAACAACACAGTCGCATGAGAACACGTAGTCGCATGAGAATACGTAGTCGCATGAGCAACATAGTCGCATGAGCAACATAGTCGCATGAGCAACATAGTCACATGAGAACACGTAGTCGCATGAGCAACATAGTCGCATGAGAAACAGTCATATGAGCAACATAGTCGCATGAGAAACATAGTCGCATGAGCAACATAGTCGCATGAGCAACATAGTCACATGAGCAACATAATCGCATGAGAAACATAGTCGCATGAGAAACATAGTCGCATGAGAAACATAGTCGCATGAGAAACGTAGTTGCATGAGAAAACGTAGTCGCATGAGAAAACGTAGTCGCATGAGAAACAGTAGTCGCATGAGCAACATAGTCGCATGAGCAACACAGTCGCATAAGCAACATAGTCGCATGAGAACACGTAGTCGCATGAGCAACAGTCGCATGAGAAACATAGTCGCATGAGAAACAATTGCATGAGAAAACGTAGTTGCATGAGCAACACGGTCGCATGAGACACACGGTCGCATGAGACACACGGTCGCATGAGACACACGGTCGCATGAGAAACACAGTCGCATGAGAAACACAGTCGCATGAGAACCAGTCGCATGAGAACCAGTCGCATGAGAACCAGTCGCATGAGAACCAGTCGCATGAGAACACGGTCGCATGAGAAACAGTCGCATGAGAAACAGTCGCATGAGAACACGGTCGCATGAGAACACGGTGGCATGAGAAACAGTCGCATGAGAACACGGTCGCATGAGAAACAGTCGCATGAGAACACGGTCGCATGAGAAACAGTCGCATGAGAACACGGTGGCATGAGAAACAGTCGCATGAGAACACGGTGGCATGAGAAACAGTCGCATGAGAACACGGTGGCATGAGAAACAGTCGCATGAGAACACGGTGGCATGAGAAACAGTCGCATGAGAACACGGTGGCATGAGAAACAGTCGCATGAGAACACGGTCGCATGAGAAACAGTCGCATGAGAACACGGTCGCATGAGAAACAGTCGCATGAGAACACGGTCGCATGAGAAACAGTCGCATGAGAACACGGTTGCATGAGAAACAGTCGCATGAACCCATAATCGTATGAGAAACAAACAGTTTGTATTACCTCTATTGTAGCCTAGAGACACATTAGGACACTTAGAAACATAACTAAGCCGCTGGGAGAAGTGGATGGATGCTGCGCCCCCCCCCATGCAACCAGCGTGGTGGATGGATGGAAGCTGCGTCCCCTCCCCCCCCCCCTGAACCAGCGTGAGCCCCGGGAGGAGGAGTGAGAGGACCAACGAGCAGCCATGCCGCAGCTGCCGGCGTGAACCCGAAGGAGATAAGTGAGTGGGGGTTGTAAGAGGGGACACCTGCAAGGACCAGGAGACATGCGGGAACCCCTCATCTGAGCACCGAGCCCCCCCCCCCTATGGACCCGGTGTGAGAACCGGACCGTGAGCGGCTCCCCCCTCCCCTTGAAACACCATGTGCGGACGGAAATAGGGCCGTCGGGTCTCCATGCTGCCAGCGTGAGGGGAACCTCCATTAGCCCCCAGCTGCCTACCTGTAGCTCCACATGGAAACCGGAAATGGCTCGGTCCCCATGACAATGCCACACAAACAATGTAACCCGGAGGAGTGGGAGGGAGGTTGGATGGCCCCCCTCGTGTAGTGAATGACAGCGCTCAGAAACCCCTAAGCCCAGGGTGGAAGGCGGCTCCCGCTCCCCAATACCGCCTGGTAGACGCCCAGGGAGAAGCTAGTGGGTCAGCACACACGTGGAGCTGCCATGAGCAGGCGGACGACCCCTCCCTTCTCCAAATCCGACGCTGAATGGCATCTGCTGATGCTGACATGACACGCCCCCCCTCCTCCTCCTCCCCAGAAATCTACGGCGACCCAGCCCTGACAGGGAGGGAGTCTTAGATAGCCTCAGACTCCTCCCACAAATACAGGCTGGCCTGCGGCCAGCCTTCTTACTTATCCGCGGATACGGTCCAGCGGACCGTATCCGCGGATAAATCCTCTCGAGGATTTCAGCAGATTTCTATGCGATGGTGTGTACACACCATCGCATTGAAATCCGCGCCGAAATCCTCTGGCGATGACGTGTCGCGCCGTCGCCGCGATTATGACGCGGCGACTGGAGCGATGCTGTCATATAAGTAATTCCACGCATGCGTCAAATCATTACGACGCGTGCGGGGAATCCCTTATCCCAGGGGAGATTTATCCGCGGATAAAGATCCGCTGGCGTGTACACACCATAGGATCTATCCGCTGAAACCCATTTTCTGGGATTTATTTGCGGATGGATTCTATGGTGTGTACTTGCTGCACATCTTCCCTGGCAAGTTGTACACTTGCAGAGCACTTTAAAGTGGAGGTTCACCCGGAAATGTAAATTTTTAACATTAGATTCATGCTCATTTTGTCTAGGGGAATCGGCTAGTTTTTTTAAAAACTAAGCAGTACTTACCGTTTTAAAGAGCGATCTTCTCCGCCGCTTCCGGGTATGGGCTGCGGGACTGGGCGTTCCTATTTGATTGACAGTTTTTTTACGGTTACCAGGTTAGAGTTACAGAGGAGGTCTAGTGCTAGAATTATTGCTCTCGCTCTGACGATTGCGGCGATGCCTTACATGTATGATTTTAACACCGTTTTCATATGCGGGCGCGACTTCCGTATGCGTTTTCTTTGTTGCGCAAGCTCGCGGGGAGAGGGGCGCTTTAAAAAAAAATCTCATTTATTTTATTTCTTTTTATAATATTAAATTGTGTGTGTTTTTTTTTTTTTTTACATTTTGAACATCTTCTTTTTTTTTTTTTACATTTTTTACATTTTTTTAGCTGTCACAAGGAATGTAAACATCCCTTGTGACAGTAATAGGTGGTGACAGGTACTCTTTATGGAGGGATCGGGGGTGTAAAAGACCCCCAATCCCTCCTTTACACTTCAAAGTATTCAGATCGCCGAAAACGGCGATTCTGAATACTATGTACTTTTTTAAATCCGGCGCCATTGGCAGCCGAGAAACCCGGAAATGACGTCGCTTCCGTGTTTTCAATGCAGAGACTGAATCAAAGCCGTTTACAGCTTAGTGTCAGTCTCCGCCTGGACACAGAAGGCGGCGGATGGAGGATCGGGAGGCCCGGTCAGAGCAGCGAGAGCGGGGGGCTGTCCCCTCCCGCTCCTCCGGCATAACAACAGAGCGGCTTTTAGCCGCATCGGTTGTTATGTCTGGATAGCCGATCGCCGGCTCTAAACAAAGGTACCGGGATGATGCCTGCAGCTGCAGGCATCATCCCGGTATAACCCCCGAAAGCCGAGGACGCATGTATGCGTTTGCTCGGCGTGAAAGGGATAACACGCACAGGCATATAACACGCACCCTAACTTTAAGAGGGACGTTTCAGATGGAGCTGTGGTGGCTCAACGCGATTGGCACTGCGCTGACAAGCCATTCACCTCTGCAGCTAGGGGTTCGGATCCCGGTCTCGGCTACATGTGAATTTGAGTTTGGTGGTCTCAGCCCAGCTCCCGGTGGGTGTGCCTGCGCTTAGTACGCCCACCCCCTCCCACAAAAACCACCACACTTACACACACTCGAAATTGGGTTAACATGCACGCACTTTGACCACGCGGTCTCTAAAAAGAGAGGCGAAGGACTAACGGGGCTGGCTGAGCGGGCTAGATCCTCTCACTCCCTTATAGGGAGTCCCTCTGCTCCGTGGGGCTTCAAAGCGGAGCAGGTAGGGCGGGCTATGTGGGAGGACCCCCTCACACACCCGCCATTGCCACCCGGAGCATGGAGAAAGGTGGCAGATTGCCTCTGGGGGAGGCCTGCCTACTCCTAACTCCTGCACACTGGCCACTCTCTCGAGTACATGCACAAAATACACTTATAAAAAAAAAAAGAGGGACGTTTCAGGAAACAACTTTCCACAGCCCCCTGCTGGCACAGTTTACCCTTTATTTTCAGGGTAAAAAAGTGTGTGTTATACGCCAATAAATACAGTATTTTATGCACTGACACAGAGTTTATCATTATACACGATTGTTGGATTGAATGTAATTCACATGTGTACAGTAAGGAATTAGGTTAATAGCAGTGGGTTCACTATCACCAGATTGTGGGATTCTTGATTTGCGCTGCTTGCTTATTTTAACTGGAGATCATAGGTATGTGCAGGGGGTGTGCCTGGGCACACCCTAAATCACCACAAAGCATTAGCATTATCGCTCTGTGTGCAGGCAGGAAGATGGGAAATACTGTATCTCCCTCTGACCAGTTCTGCCATTCATGTAGTGCTACCGTACCTCTTTCACTGTACCGGCTCTACCATAAGAGTGTGTGTGGGTGTGTGTCTGTGTGTATATGCAATATATATATATATATATATATATATATATATATATATATATATATATATATACACACACACACACACACACACACATGTGTGTTTGATCTTTGGGGTGTGCACCCTAATGCAATAGGCTACACACACATCTATGCTGGTGATTCACTGGTACTTAGGTGGCAGCAATCCTATTTAATCCCTCAATCTTCCATCAATATCTTTGGCACTAATTTTTATTGTTTGTCCAAGTGTCCGTTTTTATCGTGTCTATTCACTAATAAGTGAAAAGAGGTGAATTTTCAGAAAAATTGCAAAATCTAAACCAAAGTGGCTGAAGTATAAAAAAAAAAAAAAGCTCTCATTTAAATATTTTTAGTTCAGCTTTTTTCGCCTATCTTTTACCATTTCCCTAAAAAATGTGTACCTCAGCTAAAGACAAAGACTGATCTTTATAAAAACATTTATTAAAATATTTGAATAAAATCAATACATAAACACTGGATTACATCTTCGTTTTTTTTTTTTTTTTATTAGGGTGAACATTTAACAAAACATAAAAAAGAACATTTATAATATGAAAAAGAACATTCTCAAAAACAATAAAAAAGAAAAAACACAAAAACAAAATTGCAGTAATTTTAGATAATGTGCAATACTACAGTATGTGAAACTGTGATAAAGTGCACTAATTCAAAAAGCTAAAGACAAAAAGACAAATATGCATAAATGACTATCCCGAATAAAAAAACAAAAATATATACAATATGCAATAATATGTGAAACAGTGATAAAAGTGCTTGAACAAAAACCAGGTGTTTGTCTGATTTTACATAAAAAACAATAAAAAAAGTCCCAAATAATAAAGTGCATGTACATCAAAAAGTGATGAGATGTGAAGATCACATGCTCATAAAACAGTTCTTCAAAGTTGTGAACACAATTGTTCCCACCATCCAGGCATCCACCAGGAGTGTATCGTAGCAACTCACCTTAAAGAAAGACTACAACAGGTATAGTGGCTCTTTGGTATACCAATTCTTAACCGCAGTTCACGTTCCTTCTCTCCTCTCCTGCATTGAAATCCACAGTTGGTCTGACAAGGCTTTAATATATGGATCCTTTATGGAAAATCATATTCCACTTTCCTCTCCTAAAAGTGGCACTAGACCTGTTGTGGTCTTTGTTTAACCACTTAAGGCCCGGACCAATATGCAGGTAAAGGACCAGGCCCCGTTTTGCGATTCGGCACTGCGTCGTGCGACATGGCTCCCAAACAAAATTGGCGTCCTTTTTTTCCCACAAATAGAGCTTTCTTTTGGTGGTATTTGATCACCTCTGCGTTTTTTTTTTTTGCGCTATAAACAAAAATAGAGCGACAATTTTGAAAAAGGATGCAATATTTTTAACTTTTTGCTATAATAAATATCTCCAAAAAAGATAAAACATTTTTATTTTCCTCAGTTTAGGCCGATACGTATTCTTCTACCTATTTTTGGTTAAAAAAATCGCAATAAGCATTTATCGATTGGTTTGCGCAATATTTATAGCGTTTACAAAATAGGGGGTAGTTTTATGTCATTTTTATTCATATTTTTTTTTTACTACTAATGGCAGCGATCATCGATTTTTTTCGTGACTGCGACGTTATGTCGGACACATCGGACAATTTTGACACATTTTTGGGACCATTGTCATTTTCACAGCAAAAAGTGCTATACAAATGCATTGTTTACTGTGAAAATGACAATTGCAGTTTGAAAGTTAACCACTAGGGGGTGCTGACGGGGTTAAGTGTGACCTTATTTGTGTTTCTAACTGTAGGGGGGTGGGGCTGGACGTGTGACATCATTGATCGCCTTTACCCTTTATCAGGGAACAGACGATCAATGACAGCGCCACTGTGAAGAACGGGGAAGGTGTGTTTACTTTTGCGCAAACCAATCAATAAACGCTTATTGCGATTTTTTTTTACCAAAAATATGTAGAAGAATACGTATCGGCCTAAACGAAGGAAAAAAAAAAGTGCTATATATTTTTTGGGGATATTAATTTTAGCAAAAAGTAAAAAATATTGATTTGTTTTTCCAAATTGTTGCTCTATTTTTGTTTATAGCGCAAAAAATAAAAACCGCAGAGCTGATCAAATACCACCAAAAGAAAGCTCTATTTGTGGGAAAAAAAGGACATAAATTTTGTTTGGGAGCCACGTCGCACGACCGCGCAATTGTCAGTTAAATCGACGCAGTGCCGAATAACAAAAAGTGACCTGTTTTTTTACCAGCCAAATGGTCCGAGGCTTAAGTGGTTAAAGATAAAAAGGTGTTAGACTTTAGATTAGTTATAACTAATTTTGAAAACATTGATCATAATGACTTTTACAGGTGTCATTAAAAAAAGAGCTGCTCTTCAACATACTGTACTTATATTTTTCATTTTTACTAATCATCAAGAAAAGATTGGCAATAAAATTTGAAAGACTTTGCAATTCCAATACATTTTAACCAAAGGGAAGAGTGCACATTTGTCTACATAAATGTTATAGACTTCAAAATGTGGCATTATCTCCAGTAATACAACCTCTGCTCCTCGCTTGTGTAAATGAATGTCAATTGATCTTGAGGACTGAATAACCTATTGAAAATTGATGGACCTCAAAATGTAATTAATGAGCCCAAGTTTTTCCTGCAATCAGGTGGCTAAGTGGAGTTATAAAGCTTTATATGAGTATAAAATGAGAAAGTGTTGTAAGCTGAGCCGTGACATTCAATTATTCAACTAATTAAACTGTGTTCAATTACAGTATTTCTAATACATTAAAAATGGAAATGACCTATTATGTTTTTTTTTAAGAATGGCAATCACTACCACTCTTTAAAGATCACCATTTTCTTCTATATGGAGACAAAACTGTTTAAAAACTGGAGGGGTGTACAGTGAAATTAAGCAGCAAAACAGCAGAAATATTCAGAATAATACTACAATTGCATTTAGTCACATTCTGTATAGTATATGGTCACATTATGGCCTCTTGGTTTGGAACTGATGGTCAAATCTGATAAAGTTATTGCTGCCAGCTTCACTCACTCATGGCCAGCCATAGGCCATTTACCTATTCCTGAAACTAGTGACCGCGGCTTTATTTTACAAAGCAATACTGTAATGACCCTGGCACATCTATCTGTGACATACATGTTATAACATAAACTTAGAATCTGCCATGGTTTGCCTAACCTAAAAGGTCACTAAAATGATTGATGTTAAATAAACATCCAAATCCATTAGACTAAAATACACCACAGTAGTTTATTCAAATCTTAAATTTTCTTGCATATACAATTTTTTTGGTATCCTCAACATTTCCATTGTGTGCCCCCTTTTGCTGGAGTGCAAAGCATTGTGGCATCTGGTAATGTATCTTAGGCACTATTGGGGGGAGTGAACTTCTGCAGGACAATGTCTGCATTGTCCCAGCCACTAAAAGAGCCTATTCTAAGACAAGTAACCTTTGTACATGAATGTTGTGGGTAGTTTCCAAATCCCACTGATGCCACTGATCAGGCCACATTCCTCCTCTGACACCAACAGTGGGGCACTATTCCTCTCACTGACACCAACAATGGAGCACCATTGCTCCTACTGACACCAACAATGGAGCGCCATTCCGCTCACTGACACCAACAATGGAACACCTTTCCTCTCAATGACACCAATGATGAGACGCCATTACTTCCACTGACTTTACCAATGGTGCTCCATTCTTTGTAATAATACCATCAATAGGGTACTATTTTTTCCATTGACACCAAGGATAGGAAACCATTCCTCCAACAGACACCAATGATGGGGCTTCCTTCCCCCCATTGACAACAACAATGGGGCATTATACCTCCCACTGACACCAACAATGGGGAACTATTTTTTCCAATGACATCAATAATGGAATACTGTAAATTGTGAAAAAAACAATCAGCGCCAAAATTAAACTGTAAAATATTGCCATACGGCTCAATATAATCTTATACCCCTATACATTCTTAGTGATACATCACACTTGTTGCAAAATCATTATTTAAAATGAATGTAGGGCTATGTATATAGGTGCAAATTCAATGTGATAACAAATCCTAAATGTTAATTATAGAAAGTCCACTAAATGAAAACATTATATTATAGTTTCCTCTTTGGGGATTCTACTAGGGGGGGCAGCAGCCTTCTGTCCTAACAACATCCTAAGCGCGGGACACATACAATTTTACTTGTTCTATTATTGTCAGTCGTAGCTCGGCCACGCTACAAACAATGGTGTCATCGCTCCCCATGCTGCAACAACTGACCAGCCTGCAACTCCTGAATTAATGCTGCTACATTAACTGCAACAGACTGCCATTGCTGAGGACAACCTTTGAGACCTTCCTTGCTCACATCCTACACTACGGAATCCCTTGTTGCTACACTGAAGCCCTGAAAACGGATAAGTAGCAATTGTGTCACTTGTAGTTCTATAGAAAGATCTGCTGTATACTCTCCACCTAAAACAATTGCTGTTATTTATTATGGCTTGTGGCTATTATCATACTACTTGGGATAGACTGTTGTGCCTATGACTGTTTGCTAAGGAATATCTTAAAGGGACATCTACTCTCAAATTACCTGAGCTATAGTTGTCTCTACAACTCCTATTTACTACGTGCTTGACATAAGTGTTATTTGCTAATGGGCCTTGCCCCAACTTGCAGAACATGTTCGTTCTAACCTTTCTATGCTAAGGATTGATGGTATTTCATACCAACTCCCTTAGTGGCCTACTACATCTCTATATGCTTAAGTGATATGATGTAGAGTGATGCCTGGGGTCCCGTACTGATAATCACTTGCATATAGAAGTGCATTGGAATCTTTAAGTGTATGTTATAGTTTTAAAACGCTAGGCTCTGGTCGCATGCTGTAATGCGTCCATCCTTAGTAGCTCAACGCCTTTCTTTATGTGAGAGAGAGATGATGTAGAGAACCCCCAAACTCCTGTTTGCGTGGAGTGATGCCTGGGGTCCAATACTGAGTTCTCACATAAAGATGTGCATTGAAATCCTTGCTAACCGCAGTTGTGGTTCACTCCGTTCACCAGTGCTGTTACACACAGACTTTTCTGGCCTGCCTCAAAAGATCCTGTAATCCTGGGTACCTGCTTAAGAGCCGCTGCACCACGAAATTCAGGATGTGTGCCGAACATGGGTCAAGTGTCCCTGTCGGAGGGTGGAGAGAAGGTTGGTGCCATTGTTGCATACAACCATTCCTGGCTGAAGCTGGCATGGAGTCAACCACCTTTGGGCCTGCCCCTGAAGAGCTGACAGAATCTCTGTCCCAGTGTGGCTTCTGTCCCCTAGGCAGACCAAGTCAAGCACTGTATGGCATCTTTTAGCCTAGCCTCTCGAATGCTTACAGAGCAACGCTGGTTCAGAGGACAAATCTGCAGAAGAGGCCATAGAGGAAAAAAAGAGGAGGAGGGGGTGGAGGAGAGAGCTGTGGCAGAATCACCACTAGCATTTTGGAGACGTGGTGGCTGAACAAGCTCCAACAACACTGAATCCTGTCCTGAATCCTTCCCAGCTGACACCAGAGTTACCCAGTTCATCATGAATGAAAGGTAACGTCCTTGCCCATGCCTGCTGGACCATGAGTCAGCAGTAATATGAACCTTACTGCTGACCGCCCTGTCAAACGAGGCCAAAAAATTGTCTTCCACATGCGGATAAAGAACCGGAATGGCCTTCCGTGAAAAGAAATGGTGTTTTGGAACATGCCACTGAGGTACAGCACATTCCACAAATTCACGAAAGGGGGCAGAGTCTACCAGCTAAAAAGGCAGCAGTTGCAGTGCTAGCAATTTGGCCATGCTGGCATTTAGACGCTGAGTGTGTGGATAGCTGGGACAGAATTTATTTTTACGGTTCAGCAACTGGGGTAGGGAAATTTGCCTGCGAAAATCAGATGGTGGTGTACTGCTAGCAGATTGGCTGCAAGTACTTGGGGCACCTATTGCTATACCTTAATTCCTCTCAGTGTAGGTTTTTGAGAGGACTGGAAGTATAGTAGGGTTGGAGATCCTAGATGAGGAGCCTTTTTCTTTGATGTGGGTCTTTTAAGTACTGTTGCCAACGGACTGCATGGCAGGTCATCATATGTCATATGTCTGGTCAAGCATGTGGTGCCCAAGTGGCTGCTGTTCTGGCAACACTTGTTCCGCTTCAGACATAGGTTGCTAAAAGCAATGGTGTGATCTGCTGCACACGTGTCAAAAAAGGCCCACACCAAGAAACTTTTAAAAGTCAGCAGGGAGTCAGCAACTCCCTGCACCTGCAGAGCTCTGCGGTGTGATGCAATAGGATGGCTGCCCTTAAGCTGCTCCCTAAAGGACATCCTGCCTCGTTAGAATTGTGCCTCCTCCTCCTCTCATCTCTCAGATCCCCAAGTACAGGCAGTGACCTCATCATCCCCTCCCTCCTTGTCACTGGAGAAAACTTGGCAGTATGCTTCAGCTGGGGGAACATGACTGCCAGTTTCTTGTCCTTCTTGGGCACCCCCTCTCGATAGGCTCACGTTACTCCCTTCCTCAAACTGGGAGCCAACATCAGAGCCTTCAAATCGCTGCACATCCTCCAGCAGCTTGTACCCGACACGTCAAAAACTTCTGGGGACTCCTCCATGCATGATGGTGGGGCTATGGAAGGAGTGACAAGGAGCCCTTGGAATAGGCTGCTTTAGCAGCTATGTTGGAAGGCAAACTACTCTGAGCCTGGGTGACACAGGATGAGGAGGATGAGGACGGCTTTGTTATCCGCTCCACCAACTCTTCTGCGTGTTCTGGATCGATAACTCGAGCAGCAGCAAAAAAAAAGATCAAGGGTGCCCCTAGGCCACCTGCAGAGGATGCACCATGTTCACGACCAGCACTGTTGACTGTAGACACAGAGGATGCTTTCCCTCTTTTAGTGGCATATGAGCGTCTCCCTCTCCTTCGTGGCCTTCCAGACATTATGTAGACATTATGTATTTTTTGTTTTGCAACACCACAATACACTGTATTAGATACTGTGTACACTGCCTGCACTGTATTAGCAACTGTACAATGGCTGCACTACATAGTATACTGTGTACACCGCCAGAAATGTAGTAGAAACTGTACTACGGCTGCTGTGTACTGTGTACACCACCAGAAGTGTAGTAGAAACTGTACACACTGTATTAGATACGGTATACAACACCAATAAAGTAGTAGAAATTGTACACACTGTATTAGATGCTGTGTACACCGCCTGAAGTGTATTAGAAATGGTACACCACAGAATGCACTGTCGATATAGGCTACACTGGATGCAGGATACACATGTGTGTGTGTATGTATATATATATATATATATCAAATAATAATCAAATACACTGCCACTAACTGAATAACCTACCTGCTTAATCTAAATCAAGCTATCTCTCTGTCCACACCAACAACACTACACACGGTCGCCGTGTAAGTAGCCTTATATTGTGTGGGGTGTGGACTTGTTCCCCCTGCGCCATGATTGGCCAAAGGCACCCTGCCTTTGGCCAATCATGGCACTCTTAGCAGAGCGTGCTGTTATTGGCCAAAGCATGCCGGTCAGGTGCATGCTTTGGCCAATCATCATACAGCAATGCACTGCGATAATGTTTGCTCTTCGGCGTAGGGGCGAATGCCGATGTTCGAGTTGAACTTATGTTCGAGCTCATCCCTTTTCACAAGGTTGCTAATCAGAGTCAAAGTTGATGATCACAGCCACTAATAATGTTTCCAGCAAGGCTGATTAAAGCCAGTGCCATCACTTCAAGTGTTTCTGATCACTGCCTATGTCAGTGTTCCCAGGCCCAGCATTGCCGATCACAACCAGTACCAGTACCAGGGCCTCAGGAAAGTCAGGAAACCAGATGCCTGATTTGCGACCCTTGAAAGCTTTCTACTTTTTTGGTCTTTTCTTTGTAGCTAGACAGTAAAAAATCCCAAATGTGGTATCCTCATACTCAGGAGTTGTTTTGTGGTATAAATGTCCCTGTCCTGTGCAAGACATCATTTATTTTCACTTTCCAAAGAAAGTGGCAAAAATAGGATCTTCAAAATAATCTGTATGCCTCTTAGCAAATACCTTGGGGTGTCTACTTTAACCACTTGCCTACTGGGTACTTTTACCCCAATCCCAGGACAATTTCCAGCTTTCAGCGCTGTTAAACTTTGCATGACAATTGCGCAGTCATGCTACACTGTACCTATATGGATTTTTTTACACAAATAGAGCTTTCTTTTGGTGATATTTAATCACCACTGTGTTTTTTTTATATTTTGCTAAAGAAAAAAAGTTTTTCATAGTTTATGACATTTTGCAAACAGGTAATGTTTCTCCTTCATTGATGTGCGCTGATGAGGTTGCACTGATAGGCACTGATGGGCTTCACTTATGGGCACTGATGAGGAGGCACTAATAAGGTTGCACTGATAGGCAACACTAATGGGCACTAATGGGCACTGATGTGCAGCACAGAAGGACACTGATAATCAGTGCTCTGATTATTAGCATAGAGGCCCCTTTCACGCAAGCAATTACCGGCTCTCCTCTCCTCTCGCTGTCAGCATGAGGAAAGGAAAGACGATAACCGGTTTGTCTTTACATTGTGATCAGCTGTGATTGGACACAGCTGATCAATGTGGTAAAGTGCCGCAGTGATTGGCCCTTTACTCTGATCTGTGATCCTATGGACAAATCGATCACAGAGCGCATCACCCGCATGCTGTAATGGGTGCGATCATGGGAGGATGTCATATGACGCCCTCCCAGAACTGGACGAATGCGCTGTAGGCATCGTTCAGTTATAGTGCAGTCAGGAAGTGGTTAAAAAGAGGGGTATTTTGAGGGTGTTTGTATTGTCTTAGCATTTTAGGGCTTCAAGTAATGTTATAGGCAGTCAGAATATCAGGGATTATACATTTTAAATTGACTATATTTACCATGGTTTGTAGACTCTACAATCTTCACACAGACTAAATAATATACAGTACAGGATTTTTTTCTACCATAAAAAAATGTAGAAGAGGGTATAATATGCTGGTACGGGGGTGGTTAATGATCAAAACTTTGTGCAAACAAACATTTATATTGCTTTAAAAGAAGTTGAAATGTGGCAAGCTAAAAGTGCTCCATTCCAACTCAACTGGTCTTATCTTCAAACACGCAACCATTTTGGGAAATAAATGTTTGTTGTTCACATGTCGATTTTTTTCTTTGTAATGAGCTCAGAGGCCTATCCATTGTTTAGGTTAAGTGCAGTAATTATCTCTGCGCAACAGTTTGTTTACTAAGTCTCAAGGCCTGGAATGTGTTGTGTTTTTTTCCCCTCATAAGTGGGAAAAATAATCACATTTGAGGCCTCTGAGGAAGATGGCAATCATAAATAATCCTTATCATAAAATATCACTTACCAAGGAAGTACAACACGCAGTGCAAAATAAAACACAAATTCAGAAGAATAAAACATAACTAAAGATGTACAGGAAGCACAAGGAGTAGATTGTATATATTTACATTATAAGGGTAAAACTTGAAAATGTTATCAATATCGTTCAAAAGTTCATTTATTTCACTAATGCAATTTAAAAGGTGAAACTTATATATAATATAGACTCATTACATGCAAAGCAAGATAGTTCAAGCTGTGATTTGTCCTAATTGTGATGAATATGGCTTACAGCTCATGAAAATCCCAAATCCACAATCTCAGAAAATGTGAATATTGTGAAAAGGTGCAATATTCTAGGCTCAATGTGTCCCACTCTAATCAGCTAAATACGCCATAACACCTGCAAAGGGTTCTTGAGCCTTTAAATGGTCTCTCAGTCTAGTTCAGTAGGAATCACAATCATGGAAAAGACTGCTGACCTGACAGTTGTGTTGAAAACCATCATTGACACTCTCCATAAGGAGGGAAAGCATCAAAAAGTAATTGCAAAAGAAGTTGGATGTTCCCAAAGTGCTGTATCAAAGCACATTCATAGAAAGTTATGTGGAAGGGAAAAATGTGGAAGAAAAAGGTGCACAAGCAGCAGGGATTACCGCAGCCTGGAGAGGATTGTCAGGAAAAGGCCATTCAAAAGTGTTGGGGACTTTCACAAGGAGTTGACTGATGCTGGAGTCAGTGCATCAAGAGCCACCACACAGACGGATCCTTCAAATGTCATATTCCTCTTGTCAAGCCACTCCTGAACAACGTCAGAAGCGTCTTACCTGGGCTAAAGAAAAACAGACCTGGTCTGTTGCTCAGTGGTCCAAAGTCCTCTTTTCTGATCAGTCACAGGAGCTGAAGAATGGGGAGAGGTGTGTGTAAACACACGTTCCCCCTTCTTCACAGTGGTACTGTCATTGATCGTCTGTTCCCTAATATAGAGAAAGGCGATCAATGATGTCACACGTCCAGCCCCGCTCCCTACAGTTAGAAACACATATGAGGTCACACTTAACCCCTTCAGCGCCCCCTAGTGGTTAACTTCCAAATTGCAATTGTCATTTTCACAGTAAACAATGCATTTTTATAGCACTTTTTGCTGTGAAAATGACAATGGTCCCAAAAATGAGTCAAAATTGTCTGATGTGTGTGCCATAATGTCGCAGTCATGAAAAAAATCGATGATCGCCGCCATTAGTCGTAAAAAAAAAATTGTAAGCGCTATAAATTTTGCGCAAACCAATTTATAAACACTTATTGCAATTGTTTTACCAAAAATAGGTAGAAGAATATGTATCGGCCTAAACTGAGGAAAACATTTTTTTTTTTTATATATTTTTGGGGGATATTTATTATAGCAAAAAGTTAAAAATATTGACTTTTTTTCAAAATTGTCGCTCTATTTTTGTTTATAGTGCAAAAAATAAAAACCGCAGAGGTAATCAAATATCACCAAAAGAAAGCTCTATTTGTGGGGAAAAAAGGACGCAAATTTTGTTTGGGAGCCACGTCGCACTTGTCAGTTAAGGCGACACAGTGCCGAATCGCAAAAAGGGGCCTGGTCCTTTACCTGCATATTGGTCCGGGTCTTAAGTGGTTAACTGATCAGACACAAGAAAGGAAGAAAAGCCATCAGTTGTCAATGGTTAAGGTTTAAAAAGGTAAGTGAACCATAAACAGTTTAAATAAAAAACTTTCCACAATCTGGTCTGGATAGACAATTCAGTCAAATTGCAGGTACTAGCATCTCAAAGAATTGATCCTTTATGTTATCCTACTACAAATTCAGCAGATAATAGGTGACAAAAATGGTAGCACTGTTGCATTTGTACAGTAGCTAAAAGATGGAATTAAGCTAAGATCTAAGACTAAAAGTTCCCATTTGTTTCAGAATAAATGAAGAATTTCAAGTATGGCGCTGCAAAACAAATGGGGTTCTCTTTGGGAAATTACATGTATTCCAAAAAGGATTGTTAAAATTAAACAAAATTAAAGTACTGATAGTTTTATTAAAAATGTTCACAAAATGTTTTCATATGAACATTCATTCGAAAGTCTACTAGTGTAGGAACAGCTTAAAGGGGTTGTAAAGGTGTGTCTTTTATTTTCCAAATTGGTTCCTTTAAGCTAGTGCATTGTTGGTTTACTTACCTTTTCCTTCAATTTCCCTTCTAAATGTTTTTTTTTCTTTGTTTGAATTTCTCACTTCCGGTTTCTCCTCAGTAAGCTTGCCCCCATCATCCGAGTGGTGGAAAGTCAGCCAGAACAGATTACTGAACTCCTTACTGAGGAGGCACAGGAAGTGAGAAATTCAGACAAAGAAAACAAAGAAAAAAAAACATTTAGAAGGGAAATTGAAGGAGAAGGTAAGTGAACCAACAACGCACTAGCTTAAAATAACCTATTTAGAAAAAAAAACGAACCTTTACAACAGCTTTAATTAATATTTATAGGAGACATGTTGGAAAAAATCATCCAATCATTACTGTATCCTTCTAAAAAAAATCTGGTGGCACAGGCATTTCCCTCACATGTTCCCAATTTCCATGCATTTTAGGAGAATACTTAAATTCCCAGGTGGCTATTGGTGGTTAGATTGTGCCTGCACATCCAAACTTCCACTGATGTGTAAGGCTGTCTTAGGAATTCGGCTGCTGTATTTTCAATTCTTGTACTTCTGAAGCCCTTCCATTACTCGCATAACAAGAATGTAATGCACACTTCCCTTTGCTATCAGGTGTATCAAACCTATTTCTTTTCTAGCTTCCATTATCAAGTTCAGAGCAATTATATGACACAATGCCAGAACTCAGGATGAAATTACCTGATACAATCTTTTCTGAGTAAAGTATCATTTTCTCATTTTTATTCTTCGTCTCTATACATGATTCCCACTCAGCAAATTGTAGATTAAAGTAATCTTGTGACTGCCTAAATGTTTAGCTCAAGCCTAATACTAGTTTCCATGTAGAATGATGCCGCGTACACACGACCGTTTTTGGGGTTCTAAAAAATGACATTTTTTTTATGTCATTGAAAGCGATCGTGTGTGGGCTTCAGAGCATTTTTCGCGTTCTGAAAAACGGGAAATTTTTTTTTCGAACATGCTCTATTCGAAACTTTGTTTTTTACAACCCGAAACATTATCGTGTGTACGCGGCATTAGGCATCATGTCGATTTTATGCATATGTTAGAAGCATTTACTCTTTCTTGAATAGTCTAACTGCGTTTTTAATTATTTTGATGCTCTTACGTAGTATACTGTATAAATGATTTCCTTTTGACATATACCATTTCTTGGTTTGCTGGTGGTTTTTCTATGCTACTATCGGTATCCCAGAGTCACGCTCAGGGTAGATGTGCAGAGCGTGCAGCGGCGCGGCTTACCTGCTCGCAGCATCCACAGACAAAGTTACCTACCTTGTCCCTGGATCCTGCGATGCCACCACGATGTGTGAGCGAGCGGGTCCTCGCTCGATTCACAGTGTCCCCGTGTGCCGCCGATCTCCGTTACCTGCGACGTTACGACGCACGGGGGCGGAGAACGGCGCCAAATTCAAAAAAGTTAACAAACACATTACATACAGTATACTGTAATCTTATAGATTACAGTACTGTATGTAAAAAATACACCCCCCCCCCCCTTGTCCCTAGTGGTCTGCCCAGTGTCCTACATGTTCTTTTATATAATAAAAACTGTTCTTTCTGACTGCAAACTGTAGATTGTCCATAGCAACCAAAAGTGTCCCTTTATGTCAAAAATGGTTTTAGAGCAGCTGGAAAACAGCGATAATAAATTATAATCACTTGCAGAATTGTGCAATAGCGATTTGTGGGGAAATTCGTGCTAAAAAAATAAAAGTAATGACAGCGACAATTCTGCAACTAAGCAAATTTCAGTGATTTTGAGTTGATTACAGTATTGAATAATTTTTATTATAATTATATTATTATTTGTTAGAATTATTTATAATTATTTATTATATTATAATTTATAATTTTGTTTTTAAAAAAAATTCATACCCGGGATGCCTACTAGACTCTTGTTTGATCAGATTTAAATGAGTTATTCCCAAGAATTGCAGGCCTACAGTATAAAACGCCAAATTTCCATGCAAAATAATTGTACCACTTTTGGTACGTAATTCCAGACAGAATCATACCACCAGGGAGGTTAAAGACAAATTCCAGGAAATACCGTAAGGCCCCGTACAGACGAGCGGACAGTCCGATGAAAACGGTCCGCCGGACCGTTTTCATCGGACATGTCCGCTCGGAGATTTCTGTCTGATGGTTGTACACACCATCAAACAGAAATCCGCGCGGACAGGATACGCGGTGACGTGGCCGCGCCGTCGCCGCGACGATGACGTGGCGACGTGCGCAACCCTGGAAGGTCAATGCTTCCATGCATGCGTCGAATCACTTTGACGCATGCGAGGGCTTTCGGCCGAGCGTACATGTCCGGTGAGTCGTACAGACTAACGAACATGTCCGACGGACAGGTTTCCAGCGGACATGTTTCTTAGCATGCTAAGAAATTTGTGTCCGCTGGAAAACAGTCGGCTGGACAAATGTCCGCTGGAAAACTGTCCGATAGGCCATACACACGACCGAACATGTCCGCTGAAACTGGTCCGCGGACCAGTTTCAGTGGACATGTTCGGTCGTGTGTACGAGGCCTTAGTGAAACCAGTTTACTGGTAATGCTACCCAGAAAATCCTGCAGTGTCACAAGAGTGATTCAGTTTACCTTAAAATGTATCAACAACTTATAACCATGTTAAGGTGATATGAGTTTAAAGGTATCAAAAAGCCCTTCAACTAAACCAGTGTGTTAGAGCCTTCTTAGAACAGAAAGTATTTACGTATCTTATTTCATCACATATCCCAAAATGAAGAGCTTTATTTCTCATTTCAGAACTGTGAGCAGTCATACAAATCATTATTTTATGCCCCAAATAGCCAACTTCACACTCAAAATAGCTGGTTTATAGTACAGTTACAACCTAATATTATATGGCCATTTATTCCAAACTGCCTACAGTGCAAGTGTGCAATGGTGCAAATATCCTTGTACCTTAAACAGTCTTCCCTTATATGTTCTTCCCGTTCTATATTTTTCTTATTGATCCTCTGTTATGCTTCTGTATATACTCGTTTGCGTAACTCCAATAAAAACTATTGTTAAAAAAATAATAATTGTGCAAGTAGTGCATGATGCACACATGCAAAACTATGGGAAGGAATTTACCTCTTCAGCCCCAGAAGATTTTACCTCCTTCCTGACCAGAGCACTTTTTACAATTTGGCACTGCGTCATAAATGACAATTGCGCGGTCACGCATTGCTGTAACCAAACAAAATTTGCGTCCTTTTTTCCCCACAAATAGAGCTTTCTTTTGGTGATATTTGATCACCTCTTTAGTTTTTATTGTTTGCGCTAAAATCAAAAGAAGCGCCAATTTTGAAAAAAATATATTTTTTAATTTTTACCAATAAATAGCCCCAATTTAAAAAAAAAAAAAAACAAATTTCTTCATCGTTTAGGCAATATGTATTCTTCTACATATTTTTACAAAAAAAAATAGCAATAAGCGTATATTGATTGGTTTGCGCTAAATTAATAGTGTCTACAATCTATGGGAAAGACTTATGGCATTTTTATGGCATTTCTATTCATTTATTTTTTACTAGTAATGGTGGTGATCGGCGATTTTTAGCAGTACTGCGATGGACAGATCAGACACTTTTGACACATTTTTGGGACCAGTGACATTTATACAGTGATCAGTGCTATAAATATGGCAGGGAATCACTGGCAGGGAATGGGTTAATATTAGGGGGCGATCAAGGGGTTAAATGTGTGTTCTAATTGTATGGGGATAGAACTGACCAAGGGAGGAGAGATACTCCTTGTTCCTACTTAGTAGGAACAAACAATATGTTTCCTCTCCCCTGACAGCACAGGAATGTGTGTGTTTACACACACAAAACCCGTGCCTGGCTCTTCTGCACAAGATTGCTCGCCTTTGGCAGCTCTTAACCACTTCAGCCCCAGACCATTTTGCTGGTCAATGACTGGGCCACTTTTTGCGATTCGACACTGCGTCGCTTTAACTGACAATTACGCGGTCGTGCGACGTGGCTCCCAAACAAAATTGGCGTCCTTTTTTTCCCACAAATAGAGCTTTCTTTTGGTGGTATTTGATCACCTCTGCGGTTTTTCATTTTTTGCGATATAAACAAAAATAGAGCGACAATTTTGAAAAATTTTTTTTTATATTTTTTACTTTTTGCTGTAATAAATATCCCCCAAAAATATATAAAAAACAATTTTTTTCCTCAGTTTAGGCCGATACGTATTCTATTACATATTTTTCGCACGTGCCCCTAGTGGCCTGCGCGAGAGCCGACGTATAGCTATGGGCTCTAGCGCAGGGGAGCCGACCTGCCGCCGTAAAATGACGGCGGCTGGTCGGCAAGTAGTTAACAACGGTCGTGTGTAGGCTCCAGAGCATTTTTCTCAATTAGAAAAATGGCCATTAAAAATTTAGAACATGCTCTATTTTTTCTCGTCGTTTTTCACGTCGTCGCTTTTCTCGTCGTCAAAAACGGACGTGTGTACGATTTAACGACGGGGAAAAAAACCCTGCATGCTCAGAAGCAAGTTATGAGACGGGAAGATAGCATAATCAGCCCAAAGGGTGGCGCCATTCCAATGGAACTCCCCCCTCATAGTGCCGTTGTACATGTATGTCACCGCGCCTTGCTCGAGCATTTTTTATCACGATCGTGTGTATGCAAGACAGGCTTGAAAGGAGTCGAGAAAAACTTTGTATGCTTTAACGACGGGGAAAAAAAATGCGCATGCTCAGAAGCAAGTTATGAGACGGGAAGATAGCATAATCAGCCCAAAGGGTGGCGCCGTTCCAATGGAACTTCCCCCTCATAGTGCCGTCGTACATGTTGTATGTCACCGCGCTTTGCTCGAGCATTTTTTAACACGATCGTGTGTATGCAAGACAGGCTTGAGAGGAATCGAGTCAAGAAAAACTTTGTTTTTTTTCATGACATGAAAAATGGTCGCATGTACGCGGCTTCAGAGACAAGTCACATACCAGTGTAACACAGATTAGTAAGTTAGCATGTATGCACAATTTTTAACTTTCAGTTTGAGAATGTTTGCATTAACCCATTCACTGTCGCTGACATAAGGAACGGAACAGATTGGCTTGCAGCTGACAAGCTCAGTATCCCTTAGTTCCGCTACATTCTCACTTCTGCTATAAACACTCTGAAGAAATGTCCCCCTGACTCTGATGAATATATAAATAGCTGATTCCTGCTATTCTTAAAAAAGATGAACGCCACTTAGATAATACTGCCACTCTACGTCCCACCATCTATTGATCTTTATAGAGTTTTACTAGAAAGAGTAAATGGAGCAATTTATAATATGGATGAAAAGTTTAGCACTGGGAAACACTTTTTGAAAGATAAAAAGTGCATTTTATATATAACTATATAGATCAGACCAAAATGAGGGACAAATGAGGGGGGGGAGGGACAGAGGAACAATGCTCCAAATCAGGGAGAGTCCCTCGAAATCAGGGACAGTTGGGAGCTATGCCACTGTAGTGCAAGCAGGAAAGTGGCAACCCTGCTCTGAATTCTGAAACCATTTGGGATCTTTGTAACACCATTACAGGACAGGGAGGTGCATTAGATGGACTTCACTGGCAGGGCCAACAGGTATTTGTGGGATTTTGCAGGGAGATTAAGAGAAAACTGTAACTGCGCATGCAGTTATAAGGAAGGTATATTCACCACTCCTAAAGCGCTGCAAAGCAGGACTTTTTTTGATGTCCTACCAGCGCAGCGCCGCCGGTGTGAAAGCCCTCTGGCTTTCACACTAGGATTGCAGCTGAGGTTTTTTTTAAGGCGCTTTACAGGCTAACTGGAACACAGACAGCAATATAAATCTGATAGAAGTTCTGACATTGCACCACCACCACCTATCAAATCAAATGTTCGACCGTGTGTATGCTCCATCGGACATTTGAAGTCTGAATTTCCGACAACAAATGTTTGAGAGCTGGTTCTCAATTTTTCCGATAACAACATTTTTTGTCAGAAATTCCGACCGTGTGTACACAAATGTTTGAGAGCTGGTTCTCAATTTTTCCGACAACAACATTTTTTGTCAGAAATTCCGACCGTGTGTACACAATTCAACGCACAAAAATTCTACGCATGCTCAGAATCAATTCGACGCATGCTCGGAATCATTGAACTTCATTTTTCTTGGCTCATCATAGTGTTGCCGATGCATAGTAGCGCATTATGTTTTACCTTTGCAGGGAGACATAGAGGAAGTAAACACCATCAGGGTTTACTTCCTCTTTAAAGCGGAGTTCCACCCGAAAGTGGAACTTCCACTCATTTGTCACCTCACCCCTTCCTGTGGCACATTTGGCACCTTTCAGAGGGGAGCAGATATCTATCTTTGACCAGGCCACTGCAAATTATGTCAGTGGCTCGGCTCCCTACTCCTCCCTCCTTCTTTTTCC